>NC_046361.1:18061310-18171310 GCF_011125445.2 Fundulus heteroclitus
TAGGTGTGTGTAGCGGTGTATATAACTTTTCTTTTTTGGTTTATTCTTCTTTAAAAAAAAAGAGAATACTTTATCCATATCTGAACAGCTTGCTGTGGCCCGCTTGTTAGAAGAAGCTGCAGGGAAGCAAGACCCACAGGTCAACATGTAGCAGATCTTCTATAGGAGAAGACCTTGTGATGGTTCTACTGCTAGCTCGCTCGCTTCCTAGCCCGGCATGGAACGGCACTCATGA
This sequence comes from Fundulus heteroclitus, assembly GCF_011125445.2. Classification (NCBI taxonomy): domain Eukaryota; kingdom Metazoa; phylum Chordata; class Actinopteri; order Cyprinodontiformes; family Fundulidae; genus Fundulus; species Fundulus heteroclitus. The sequence continues at coordinate 18,061,546 of NC_046361.1, forward strand.
ATTATGCATAGAGACATCTGCCACCTCTGAATTATAGATCTGTAGAGGGCCCAGCATATGGGAACAGCCCAGCAAGTGCTAATGGCTAACTCCCAGAGACAAAATATGGGTTAGAGACGCATGAATGATGGTTAGGTCATGAAACCTTCCAGTCATTTGGGTGTGAGGTGGAATGTAAATGTGATTATTAACGTGTCTCCTTTTGTATGTGGCTGCGCTTGTCCATACAAAGGCCATACAGTAGGAGGGAGGTTTCACTGTTTGACGACAAACAGGTTTTCAAATTAGAAGACTTTCACTTTGCTCACATCGAGGCATGGGGCTGTGTGAGATTCTGACAGGGGAAAACAATAACCATTGAGGAAATGTACCATTTCATGGTATTTAAACAAAAAAAAACAAAAAAATCCATATAATATATGGCATTATCTAACGGTTTTTACCCAAAACAGAAAAACAAGAAATGTGCCTAAAGCTGGTCAGTGGTGGTTTTGGCATGAATGTGGCCCTGGGCCAGCATCCCAGGACGGCGTGTCACGTTGGACACAAACCACCACTAATGATGCTAAAATATCAACATCTTGCTTCAGTTATATCTATGACATCTATGAGTAGATTGATACATACACATCCTGAAGCAAAAACGCTGAATAAAGACCTCCTAAATTTAGTGTTTTAGTCCTAATATTTTTTCCCCTTTTTTTGCCAGTCTGCTCTATATAGTATTGCAGGAATAAACTTTTTATTAACTGGTAAATTAACAGGAAGCTCTAACAGAGAGTGGTTTCTGAACAGTGTTAGCTTTGGTGCCAACTACTGTTGTTGTTTTTTCTGTTTGTTTATTGTTGTTTTCTATCAAAAGAACTGTAATAACTATCCACGGCCAGCAGGTGCCAGTCAAGCTAACATTAACTGCACCATAACTCAAAAAGATAAAAACTATTGCAGCTTACGTTTTATCTGACACCGTTTATCCTCTGTTTGCAGTCGTTAACTTCTCCACTTTGCATGTGAAGTTCATTGGAAAGAGAATCGGGACGATGTGAGACAGATGTGGAGTAATTAATCAGTCAAGAGCTCCTCCAGTGGTGGTGGTGTTGTTGTTGTGGTTTCCAGCATTGAGAGACAAGGCCACGTGAGCCCTATAGTCATTGTTTTTAATAATCCCTGGATATCCAAACTACATGTGTATGTCATATAAATATGAAGAAAAAAATGATGTCCACTTTTGAAATCTGAATTTGTGTCACCAAAAATATTGTAGTATATGGAGGGAAGGTGCAGAATATCTGGGCCAGTGTGGAAGGGGACTTAATGAGCATGATGGATGGCGCTCCTTCCTTCCCACAGTTTCATGATCAGAAATGTTTTAAAACAGATACATTTGTCTTTCTTGCAAGGTGAGGGAATAGTATAGTAACCATCTTTGAGCCAGCTGACCTGCAGTGTGCAGCAACAGGTGGTGTAAACTCCACTACCTTCATCTGGCATAAAAGCAAAAGAGAAAATCTTCTGTGGTTCAGAAACTAAACCTTTTGATAACCTTAATTCCAGTAATGGATACATGTGTATACCACACGTGACAGAGGTATGAACATTTATGTAAATATCAAACAAGAGCAAGTTACTGAAGAGGGAAAAGGAAGCTAAAGGAACCAAAGACTAAGGGGCGTGCCACACTTTATCAGCTTCTTTAAGCCAAAATCAGCAAAAACCAGTGGGTGAAAAAACAAACAAAAAAAAGAAACCATCAATCTAACAAGTGATGACTGGTATCTCTGAGCCTTTTATGTAGGCTGCCTCCCGCTGAAGTGCAGTCTGCTTGAATATTCTACACCCTGAATGCAGGGCCCGCTCTATAAAGGAGCACAGAGAGGATGAGGGGGGGCTGCATTTTCTCCCGGCCCAGTCAAGCAGGAGGCCTGGTCTACCCGGGACCACTTCGATCGCAGTTTTTTTTTTTTTCCTTTTCTTTTCCAGGATTATCCTCTTATCAGCACTGCAAAAGCCAGGCTGCGAAGCGCCAGTAATTAGCCTATCTTTAATTAACGAGCACTCGGCTTCAAAACCACCCACGGCCCACGCAGGCTCCCTCTTGGAAGGCGGTCGGCGCGGCGCAAGGATGAGCAGACTTAATCTTGTTTTTGTCTGGGTGAGGGAGAGTGAACGCGTAGAAAAGGGCAAAGTTCATCGAGGAGTAGCTGGGGAGTCGCGCTGAGCAGAACATCCCTCATGCATGCTCGCTTGCAAACAACAAGGGAATCCTGCCACCCACAACTGTTCCACTTCACCGTGGGCATGTGTATGGGTGTTCATCTGAGGCTGTACGCTAGTGTGGATGACTTGCTGCACATAAATCATACTGCCTCCTCACTCTCATTAACAAACCTAAATTTACAGGTTTACTTAAGCCTCCTTCAGATCTGCTGTGGAAACTCGGGTGGGAGGATGTGAGGGACAGAAGTCACTTTAATGAGCCTCGCTCGGGTTTACAGGATTCACATCTTCGCTTGCGAATGCTTACTTTTCAGACGTTTGCAGTGAAGGAAAGGAGTGAATGCTAATTCAAACCTCAGAACATTGGGTCAACCGGGTATAATGGCTATAGATCAAAGAGGACAGGGTCACCCTGAGGCCGGTGGGGTCTGCGTGTCATGTCTGGGAGAAGCGGACGTTCCCAGAGATTGGCCCGGTCCCGGGACTTTGGAGCAGGAGAGGCGACTGCCGCCCCAGCATGCATACATTAGTGGCGCTTAGGCTCACTAATTGCTTCTCACTTAGACAAATCTCCTGCAAATCACGGCTGTGCCGCCAGCACTGCCCGGGCCCCCCGGGAAGCAGAGACGGCAGGCAGGCGGACAGAGCGAGAGACAGAAGGAGGGTAGTGAGGAGGAGGAAAGGCAGGGGGGGGGGTGGCAAGTGGAGCGTGTGTACCAGAGGCGCTTTGGAGCAGGATGGAGGAGGAAGAAGGGTAGGTGGTGGTGTTGGGGGGGGGGGGGGTGGGGGGGGGACGCTCCCATGAGAATGGACAGAAACGAAAAGAGAGCGAGAGAGAAAAGCAGCACTTCAAGTGTGGCTCTCTTTCTGCTCATCCATAGTCCGGGCTGAGAATGCCCCCCCTCCCAACCTCTCCCAACCCTTCACTCACAAGCCCCACCGATGCTCTGTTCCTCCATCCACCCCCCCCCCCCAACCCCTCACCCCCCCCCTCTTCTACAAGCTCTCAGATCTCTCCTCTGCCCCCTCGCCGGCCCCTCCTCGCTCTCTCCATCGCTCCACGGAAAAGTGAAGGAAAGATGAAACTCTACAAAGAGGAGGGGGTAAAAAAAAAATCAATAACACAGATGGATGGCTGGATAACAGGGTCCGGCATGCCTCGGCAGTGAGGCAATCCAGAGGGTGCCCACACAACATCCACACAGGCGCAGAGAGATGGGCAAAAACAAGACGCAGGGAAGAAGGTGGTGATTAGCCTCAGGAAGTCGGCATCGCCCGCAACACACAAGCAGACACTTGTTCACGCACTGCATGCACTACAACATATGGGACGCACCCGTGAAAAGTGAAAGCCGGTGCACAAGGCCGGACATGCAAAACTAAACAAACAACAAAAACACCTGGAACTTTCATCCAGTCCTTGGTTTTCAACAGATGCAGCAGAGCAGCCAGAGGCATGATGTAACCGGAGGTAAAAGAGATCGCTCCACCTTCACATCAGAACTCAAAAGATCAATTTTATTTTCTGATACTTCTTTTTGTTAGAGAAGGTTTTTCTCAGGAACAGCAGTCCCCCGTCAGGAGAACCTTAAACAAAATTTTGTAAAACCCACGACAGCTGGAGTTGAGGCTTCAGAACGTTCCCCAGTTGGCTTAAATGGGTTTGAAATTTTTCATAAAACTTTATTACAGTAACAATAGACACAGGTATATCGGCAGCACAAAAGAGCCGCTCAGTTCCCTGTAATGAAACAGAGTAACACCTAGAGTTTGAGGATTTTTATTTCTCTCCTAATAAAAGAAATATCAAAGTTTCAAAGATTTAACCAAACCAATTAACTGCCAGTCTGACAGACTAATTAACATTCATGAAACCATCATTACCTTTATTTGAAACCATTTCAGCGTTTTTTTGCTCTTAATTGTCCCAGGATCAGACTTTTTTTTTTTATTACTCAAAGTAATAACAAGATAAGTCCTGACTTTGTACCACTAAGTTACAGCTAATGCAGCACAGAAGGCAAAGGCTGGCAGATGTACATAAAACCTTGAGAAGCTGTGATGATGTGAACTATCAGCTGGAAGGTTGCAGTGGTTGTAGGTTTAATGCCATAAGAGCATCAAAGTCTACATCGTCTCATGACAGATTATGAAAAACAATGAAATAAGATTTTTAAAAGCCTCCTTGAAAGGAAAATGAAAACAGAACTATTTATGATGTTAAAACATGAAAAATAATTTTCTATTAACTTCTTATTGTTCACTTCTTTTACTCTAAGCCCGTGATGTCCAACCTTTTTCTCATGTGGGCCAAAATCTTTGTCAAACAATTTTTTTTTCAACTACAACTTTTAACTGCTCAACAATAAACTAAGCATTCACTGTTTATAAAGCATTCAGTATCTTAATTACATTAAAAATTTTTCCCATTTTTTATAACAAAGGAATGTATAAATCATTGTAGCATCATTGTTTACTGCACATTTGCCTTAATAAAATAAAGGCATCAAGTTTGCAAGTTCTTTCGGCCTCGAGTGACAAAATACAAAAATAAATCTCAGCAATGTGGTCATATCTACTATAAAATTAAAGAGAATGTAAAAAGCTTGTTAATTAATGGACAGTTTGTTCGGTGCCTCGCATTTTACATTGTTAGAATTTAATTTGCAAGTGTTAATATGTCAGATCTAAATATTTTGGGAATCATTTTGGCCCTAATTAAAATTTAAATCCCTCCATCAATCTCCTCTGCTGGGGGTCAAATTTGTATTATTCTTGAATTTCCACCTGGGGCCAAGCATAAATCAGTCCATGGGACCTGAATGGCCCCCGGGCCGCACTTTGGACACCCTGCTCCAAGCAGTAAAGTAGGTAAAGTTTCCTTGAAAGATTTGTGTTTGCATGATGGTGGCATCATTTATCAAACAACCATATGCAAGCCTAAAATGATCAATACATTATATAGACGACTTAACTATTTCTAGTTTTAAAAGAAATCCTTACTTAAAATCAGGCAACCTTCATGCAGTTTGTTGTTACTCTCTTTCACTTTGCCTGTTCCTACAGATACAGAACAATAACATAGAATCAAGACATAAATGCTGTGACGTCTGTATTAAAGACTCTTAGCACCACGTGCTTTCTCATTACCAACATGTCCAGGGACCAAACAAAAACATTTACATTTCTGACATTTCAGAAGTTCCAGCTTCTCTAAAACACAGACCATCACGGGAATATCGCACTTTAAGTTGGAAATGTGATGTCTTCTCATATGCAAATATGAGCTGCTACCTAGAAAAGCCCTTTTAAAACCTAAGGGCCCAAGTTTATTTTAGTTTTTTTAGTTTTTGTGTTTTTTATTGGGACCAAACACAGTTAGGCACACAATTATTCATAACCCAGGTGGATTTATTTTAAATTATTTTATTCCACCAAGAAGCTTGTTTCAGATAGGACATTGCATGGGATCTCTTGAAAGACAGAAACAGTATGGTAGTGTTATAATAACTACACATTGTTTAGGATTAATTAATCATGAATAAATAGTTAATTAATCTGGAGAACATCATTGACTAAGGATTATTGTTTATCCAATTTCCACAGGTGAAAAGGAACTTTTGGCACTTCATGGTTTTGTCGACATTAGAAGCCTCCACAAAAAAACATGACCAACTAGCAAGTGTATGAGTTATACACACAGCAGGATTAGTAGATATTCAGATGTTCTCTATCTATTAATACATGTACAATGTGAAAATACATGTATATGTGCATTTACATACATATATACATATTGTATACAACAGTTTATTCATGGTTTAAGTATGACTAAACAATTATCATGGTTATGGATGTAATTAGTAAAGCAGTAATGAACGTCTAAGTTATCCTTAATTAATGATGTTCTCCAGATTAACTATTTATCAAGGATTAGTTAATGCTAAAACAAAGGTGTAGTTATTATAAAGTGCACAGTACCAAGCTTTTCAAAGCAGTATCAGTTTGACAAAACAATATTCAGCATGTTTTAATCGATGTTACATTTGAAAATGGCATGTCAAAAGCTATTCACACCTTTCTTAATAATGAATGGAAAGATTTATCCTAGCCAGAATAGACATGTTGGTAAAATTAAAAGCAGAGTTACATTTACTCTTTTTCTCTACTCTTTTTGAACAAAATATACTTTTAGGAGAAGGCTTATTGCACTCTAGACCTACTTTTTACTTTGATTGAGTAATGCTAAGAAGAAGTATCGTTACTTTTGAGTAAAAGTTTTGGTTACTCTACCAATTGTAACTTCACTGAATAAAGAACAGACTTGTTTTTACCAAAAATGGACCAGAGAGACACCTACAATTAAGGTTTAAGTGAGACTTGTTGTTTGTACACAAGCTATGTTGTTTAAATTATATTTTCTGTCTGCTGAGCTAATTGAGCCAGTCGGAGGTCAAGTGAACGTACAGTAAACAGTAGATATTGTCACTTGAGGTACTTTGCACTGTTCTAACATACTATATATACATTAACAGCTGCAAGCATTGCTTTTAAAATTTATGTTGAAAAAAAGTTTTAGAAAGTGTCTCTTCTGCCTGATTTTGCCATTTTGTAATTATGTAATTCCTTGTATATTTTTTCATTTCATTCTAAAATACCAGAATTTGCACATAACTTTTCAGCAGCAACATACCTGCACCCATCATTGTGGTGAAGTAACTCTACTTTTGTCTTTCTGAAAGTAAATCCTTTCTCTAGGTGGATTTTTCTTGTTCATGTAGTCCAACCTCAAGTTTTTTTTTAAGTGAAGGTTACTCTCCATCTCTCAATCGTTCTGGTAATTTTAAATTGCAGTATTTGCAGATTTAGTAAGTACATCCTAGAAGGTTTCAGTTCTCGTCAGTTCTGAGTCCAAATGTCTGAGCTCATGATCTGAACTCGGTTCTATTCTGAACCCAGCAAACTTTGTCCATTTATCAAAGACCTGTAATTACATCCAAATGTTTTCACTGAAAATGTTGCAACCTGCAGTCGTAGAAAAATGACAGTAAAACAAAATCTGACGTGCTGAAATCTACACTTGTGTGAACTCCTTAGATGTTTCCAGCGTGCTGCGTGTTGGTCGTTCCAATGGGAGCTGTCACATAAACCGCTCCTACGTTGGCACAGAGATGTTTACAGCTGCAGTCAATCATGATTACTAACGGGAAGTGAAGCGGCCCTGGCAAGTTAAAAGAAAAACATTTTGGAGCTCCCAGTTTTGTGAAATTAATTATATATGTGGGCGTAAAGACATTTTGGAATCTGTCAGTGTAAATTGTGCTGTGCAGATTTCTGAATAATAAAAAAAAAACAATAAATTCAAACCCGTGCGGTAAATTTAGGAGATGATCTTATCTGTGAAGCTCAACAAACAATCAGCATCACTAAAAAAAAATCTAATTATTTAAAGAACCAATAGAAAGCTCAGCTTCACTATAGAATTGTCTATAATGAATGTGTGGTGTTGCATATTGTGCCTATTGAAAAGCCCCACCCACACGGACAAAATATAACTTGCGTTTGCAGCAGCATGCGGACATCCTCGATGTTTTGTTTGCCATGATGTCCTGAAACAAAAACAACATATTGCAAAAGTTAGATATAATTCAGTCATAAATGTTAAACAGAAAACACTATAAATCTACATGATGAAGAAATAGAGCTTGGTTCACAATAGGGTTGGGCTGAGAATGTGTAATTCCAAATTAGCAAGGCCCAGTTTATCATAGTATAATAGTTATTCTGCCATACGTTGGACTTTGCAGAGGAATTGATCAAAACAGCTACCAGTGAGTATGACCTGACCTCCCATAAAGCTTAAAACAAAGTCAATCAAGTCTCGAAGCTAAATTGAACACGAGCTCTTCGATTTGCCTCAAAAGTCAGATCTTCACTCTAGCCCCCGACTTCCACAGCAAATCGAACGCTAACATATTTCACATCATCATAAACGTTCAGAAAGTAAAGGATTAACAAATAGATGTGAGCCACTGTCAACAGCGTTATCCAGGTGTACTTTCTATGCCATAGGAAATAAGAGACAAGCAAACAAGCTACTGGTGCCAAAAATGGTAAGCAAGTAGCAGGAGAAAATGGCAGAGAGAAAGAAAATGGTCAGAGTCGCCTCCGGCTCCCAGCGCCTATAGCAGCTACAGGTTTAGGCAACTACTGAGAAATGTAATGAAAACCTAAGCCACTCAAACGATAAGCAACTAGTTAATATTTAAAGTTTCAAAACACACATCTTTAATAAACTATGAAACAGCATACACTGTGTAGGATTAATGTAGTTATCATCAGTTTTATTGTCAATATGGCGGCGGGGGGACGACAACATTGCAGAGTCTGATCTGAAGTCTGACGCAATGTTATTAGCAGCTGTAGGAAAGGTGAAAAGTCAAAGACTTTATTATGATGAATCTCTTTGAGGGCCCAGGTCCTCCATACACATATTACATATACAAGCACACAAATAGACATAAACAGGCCTGCTTTTCACAACTCTAGCCTCCTACAGCCCAGTCTCTGTAGAAATCACTATAATTATCTCCTGGTCTTTTAAGGTGATATTTTCTGTTTAAGTAAAAAGTCTCTAAGGTGGCCATCAACTTTGAGAGACTCCAAAGATGTTTTTCAGTATCTATGTGATAAATGTAAACTTATTTACTGCGATTAAACACAATGACTGGTATAAATAGTTTTGAAATGTGAAAAAATTATAAAACCTTTTTCAAATTATTGTAAGAAACTTATCAAAATAATAATAATGCTCTGTGGAGTAAATCCAAATGAAGTACATATATAAAATGCGGTGAACATGTTTTTTCATTAACCTGTTACCTGCAACCACCCCCCCCCCCCCCCCCCCCCCCCCCCCCCGGTCATTATTGGGTAAAATGAGCATGGCATGTTTAAACGCACTAATTTAACTAATTAACGGGAGCATCAACACTTGTTGAATAATACTGCTTACTCAAAGCTGAACCTGTCAACATTTTGCCTCTTATATAAATGAAACACCAGCACCACCTGCTGGTAAAACAGATACCAACGACAACAGGCTGGAAAGACTCCTTAATAAAAGGAAAATACTTTGGTTCCATCTGGCGGAGACAGACGTGTATCTCACCTTACCTGTTTAGGAAATATTACTATCCATCCATTTTCTAACACGTCTATCCCTGCTGGGGTGACAAGGGGTGCTGGTGCCAGTCTGTCGCAGGGCGAAATATTACTAATTTAGGTAAAAAATGTACTTGAAACCAAGAACAGATACTATATCGATAGCCGCTCAAATTATGGGATATGTAGTTATGGTGCTGTCAAGCGATAAAAAAAAATGTATTAATTAATTATGACCTCTAATTAATTAATCTATTTAAATCTCACCTAAATATTGCTGAGAAAAGCCCTCAACTTAAGGTATTTTCATTTGGATTCATTACATTATTTTGGCTGATCAACACCCTGATCTATAGCAAAAAAGTGTCTTTAAAGCATTTATTGTTTTTGAATTGAACAGATTCAATACTATCCTTTTACATTCTGCCGAGTGCTACCTGCAACCTTCAATTCTGACCACTGGATGGGAAATTATATTGCCATTTTCTTTAGAAAATTAAAAATTAAAATATCAGCTACATATTAAGTGCTTTAAGTTAACAAGTCAAAAAACGGAATGCCTTTCTGAAAAATACAAGCATTGAACGCTGAACTTGTAGCTTTTGTTCTGTTTCAAACAAGAAAAGTAAAACAGACTCATCAATTACGGTAGTGTAAGTTAGTGCATCAAAAATATCCTTTATTGGCCCTCAGTGGGGAAAATCAGGTGTACCAGCAGCAAAGTGACCAGCAAATGGTCGGATACATTATATTAGAGAGAGAGAGAGAGAGAGAGAGAGAGAGAGAGAGAGAGAGAGAGAGAGAGAGACAGCAAACAAAAACCTTAGGTTGAGAGAGAAGGAGGGTATCATTACAGGGGTAACCTAAATTTCAAAATCTCATGTGCTCAAACAAACATGAAGAGAATGAGCATTTCAATAAGTGGTGTTAAGGCTTGGACACAAATTCAGCATTGAATAAAAGCCGTGTCTAAGAATTAGACTGTTTAGGAAAAGGCTCAAACTGTTTTTCTTAAAAAGAAATGGAAGAAGAACGGTGAACACCAGTGGGTACTTTTAGCCACTGGACATGGGTGGATACATGCTGTTGTAATGGTTATGGTGGTGTGGGCTATGTGCTGTAGGTAATACAGTAAGTGTCTGAATGTAGATGTGCTTAGGCACATGTGAATGTGTTTTAATATGGTTATAATGTACAGTATATTGATTTATTTACTTCCTTAAAGGACTTTGAGTAGTGTGGACTCACGAGTAAAGTGGGAATCAGGAAGATTGTTGGTTTTAAGGACTATAGGAAGGAGAAGGGGTATGATTAAATATGTCTCACTTCTTCATACTACTTTTCAGACATAAACACAAAATTATATTTTATCATCAATATTACTGTACATAAATTATTTATAATTTCACTGGATTGTCTGAAATAAATAATTCATTCCCTCATTCAAGAGCCTTTATTTGAGGGTTGACCCAGCAGGACTTTTAATTGGAGAAACTCTGTACTGTAATGTTGAGGCACATTTTCTGCAAATGTTTAGTCTGCATGGTAATCAGTTTTCTCACATGTTGCATTAAGTGTTGTCATCCATGTGGATGAATACAAAAACTATTAAAACAAAACTTGAAAGCAATTTATGGAGAGAGAAAAAAAACAGTCTGAGTAATTTTGTAACACGACCAGACTATTCTATGTTTTGTCATATAAGTATAGTAGGGGAAAAAAATACTGTGTTGTCATGGTCACTGTAAGGGTGATGCTAAGCTGATCAAAAAGAAAACATATTAGGATTTATTTTGCAATCATTGAAAGACATTTCAAAAAGTAGCAAGACTTTGATTTGATGCCAGTCTGTTTGGTACAAGCTCCAGAAACATCCCTTAATGTCATAATCCCAACATCTGGCCCTGATTATAATCAGAGAAGCTTCTCAGAGAAACAATGAATGTTGCATATTTATTTGATTGATCCAGCATAGCTTCAAGTTGTGAGTAGTTGTGCTCGGCTCAATATGTAGTCAAAACACTGTACCTCAGTCACACGTTCTTTCTCAAGGCCAGCAGATGGCGACCGCTCTGGCTGCAAGACCATGCGGCCAGTAGATGATCAAATTCATCAAGCTTTTTCCTGATTTACTGCCACAGCATTTTCATATTAACTTTCAGTAATCAGTTTTCTGCAGCACAGTGTTGATTCATTAAAAAAAATCCCTCATTCAGGATTTAGCCATGGATATATGGGCAATGGAGGAGAAAAATGCATTTTTCAGGGATTGCCGTTTACAGGTAGTGTGATTTATCAGTTCAACAGAACGAGGTTATTTTATCATTTGTTTTTACTGTTAAGAGCTACAGCACACACGTGTTAACACACATGTTAACATCATACACAGGCCCTCCACCGTCAACAGTATAGTGTAATAACAGAGACATGGCTAGGATGGACACAGGCCTTAAGGCATTGATCAAATAGGTTAAAGTAAAACATACCCAGCTAACAAATATCATTCCTTATAGCAGCTGCTAGGAGCCAGCACTACACTTTGTCAGCTAATTAGATTGAACTCCAAATTAGAAAGACATATGTAAACAAAGGACTGCAATTAAAAAAAACAACCCCGTCAAAGTATTAATAGGTCTTGGCTAGGCATCAAGCCCCTTGGCTACTCAACATGTAACAGCATCAATAACTATCAAAACCATTTGATCTCTCGCTCATTCAAAGCAGAGCCAGTGATTGCTGCTGTGATGCACCCTGAGTTGAGCCCATGTGGAGATGCTCCTGTCTCCTCCTGCCTCCGTTTTGTTCTTCAAATAATGAAATGTGTGTTTGGTTTCCACCTTTAATGGCAGCAGTTTTCTTGCACATTTTTAGGAGACGGGGGTTTCTTTCAAGTCTGTCCCCTCGTGAACAAAATACAATCTTTGGATGATGTTAGATGTTGTTCTTGGTTTTTTTGTGACCTCTTTGGAAGAGTCGAATATCTCCTCTTGGAGTTATATGGGTAGGCCGTCCACTCCTGGGAACTGCGGCTGTTGTTGCCTGTTCCATGTTTTATGAATTTGAGGATGATGGCTCTCTTTGTGGTTCACTCGAGTCCTCACGCCTTACAAATAGCTTAGACTGCTCAAAACAATTAAGCAAACACCTCAAAAACACATAAGATCGCAATTGGAGACAAAATAAGGCCGGATATCCAGACTGCTATGGAATGTGAAATGTGTTAGGAACAAAAGGTTGCCACATCTTGTAATGAAAATGGAAATTATCAGCCCACAGAGGGCTTAAGCCAGGGGTGTCAAACATACGGCCCGCGGGCCGGATCCGGCCCGCCGAACAATTTAGTCCGGCCCTGTGGCTAAATGCATTATCATTATAAAAAAAATATATTTTTTTTTTTTTCCCAGTGTCCTGTCTGGCAATGTGGCAATAAGATGCCACAAAGAGCTCATCAGATTTGACTTTCACAAGTGGACAAGACAAAATGAAAAAATTGATAAAATAATTATTGAAAAAAACATGTACTTTGTTTAATAGAAAATATGCAGTTCCTATATTGTCCACGAGGGGCGCTGTGTTTTAATTAGCAGATTAAGCTTCAGGTGTGGAAAAATTCAAATCATTTCTTAATTTTTATCTGTTTGATGTATTTTGTCATGCAGGACAGTGTTTTTTAAGTTCCAAAAAATGTGAATAAATGTTTTTCAACATTGTATAATCACTGTGATCAGTTCTTATGCATAATGCACAAGTAAATGTTTAACTGAGTAAAAGTATTGTTGAAATTGCACATACTTTTCTTAAAAATGCTGAGGTTATTCATAATATATTGTGTAAAAGTGAAATTAACTTAATATAAAAATCAACAACAAGTCCACATTTATTAGTTCTATTTAATCTTGCAATGAGTTTACTCGTGTGGCCCTCTTGAGATCAGATTAAGCTGTACAGTTGTGGTCAAAAGTGTACATACACTTGTAAAAAAATCATAATGTTATGGCTGTCTTGAGTCTTCAATAAGTTCTACAACTCTTATTTTTCTGTGATAGAGTGATCGGAACACATACATGTTTGTCACAAAAAACAGTCATAAAGTTTGGTTCTTTCATAAATGTATTATGGGTCTGCTGAAAATGTCACCAAATCTGCTGGGTCAAAAATATACATACAGCAACAAAATTTGTCAACTTTGGTGATGTAGCGAGTTGTGTCAATCAAATTAGCTTCATGTCATGGCCTCTTCACTTCTTCTAAGTGATTCTGATTGACTACAGCTGTTGACTTCTCATGAGCCCATTTAAATAGGGCTCATTTGACCCAGTGATTAGACTCAGCTACAAAAGCTACAATGGGAAAGTCAAAGGAACTCAGTGTGGATCTGAAAAAGCGAATTATTGACTTGAACAAGTCAGGGAAGTCACTTGGAGCCATTTCAAAGCAGCTACAGGTCCCAAGAGCAACTGTGCAGACAATTATACGCAAGTATAAAGTGCATGGAACAGTTGTGTCACTGCCACGATCAGGAAGAAAACGCAAGCTATCACATGCTGCCGAGAGGAGATTGGTCAGGATGGTCAAGAGTCAACCAAGAATCACCAAGAAGCAGGTCTGCAAGGATTTGGAAGCTGATGGAACACAGGTGTCAGTCTCCACAGTCAAGCGTGTTTTACATCGGCATGGACTGAGAGGCTGCAGTGCAAGAAAGAAGCCCTTGCTCCAGAAAAGGCACCTTATGACTCGGCTGAAGTTTGCTGCTGATCACATGGACAAAGATAAAACCTTCTGGAGGAAAGTTCTCTGGTCAGACGAAACAAAAATTGAGCTGTTTGGCCACAACACCCAGCAATATGTTTGGAGGAGAAAAGGTGAGGCCTTTAATCCCAGGAACACCATGCCTACTGTCAAGCATGGTGGTGGTAGTATTATGCTCTGGGGATGTTTTGCTGCCAGTGGAACTGGTTCTTTGCAGAAAGTAAATGGGATAATGAAGAAGGAGGATTACCTCCAAATTCTGCAGGAAAACTTAAAACCATCAGCCCGAAGGTTGGGTCTTGGGCGCAGTTGGGTGTTCCAACAAGACAATGACCCAAAACACACATCAAAAGTGGTAAAGGAATGGCTAAACCAGGCTAGAATTAAGGTTTTAGAATGGCCTTCCCAAAGTCCTGACTTAAACCCCATTGAGAACATGTGGACAGTGCTAAAGAAACAGGTTCATGCAAGAAAACCATCACATTTAGCTGAACTGCACCAATTCTGTCAAGAAGAGTGGTCAAACATTCGACCTGAAGCTTGCCAGGACCTTGTGGATGGCTACCAAAAGCGCCTAGTTGCCGTGAAAATGGCCAAGGGACATGTAACCAAATACTAATGTTGCTGTATGTATATTTTTGACCCAGCAGATTTGGTGACATTTTCAGCAGACCCATAATAAATTTATGAAAGAACCAAACTTTATGACTGTTTTTTGTGACAAACATGTATGTGTTCCGATCACTCTATCACAGAAAAATAAGAGTTGTAGAACTTATTGAAGACTCAAGACAGCCATAACATTATGATTTTTTTACAAGTGTATGTACACTTTTGACCACAACTGTATGCGGCCCCTCAACCAAAATGAGTTTGACACCCCTGGCTTAAGCCAAAATCACAGAGAAAGTTAAACTAAAAAACTGATGGTCTAATCAGCTGAAATGTCATTGCGGTAACTTGCTATGGTACTCAGTAGTTTTTATGGAGATGACGGACGGTGTACGAGGGTAGGCTATCTCCTCTCAGGTCCTGACCACAGCATCGTTAAGCTTCTGGACAACCTGAGGTACAACCTTGTCGCGTTGGATAATATTAACAATATTTCCCTTTATACTCCCACAGAGGGGAACTTTGTCTCTGCAATTACTCCATTGCTTAGGGAGCGGTGCGCTGCTGACACTGAGCGGCTCACGGGGAGCAATCAGTGGTCAAGGGTCTTGCTCAGGGACCCAGAGTAACAGACTGAGCTCCAAACCAGCCACATTTGCAGCCTCTCCAAGACACAAACGCCCGGCTCTCTAACCACTAGGCCACAAAGTCGCTTGTTAAGTCACTTATTTGTGCTTGGCTTTTTTTTCCTAATACAGACCATTTTCTGGCTATCCACACCACCAGAGCTATTAAGGGACTGGGGTGAGCTACCTAACCTGTCCGAGCCAGTACGTCACATTTGTTGTAAAACAGTAGCAACTAAATGCGGTAATACAACAAACATGCATCTGCACCTTAAACATAATCACCCAGGCAGCTTTAACAGCAGGGGGAAAAAAACCTGAAACAGATGGGCTGTCTCCATCTTCCCGACAGTCCACAATTACTGGAGCATTTAATCGACATACAAAATCTATCAAAAATAATTTCAGGTTCAATTTATCATCAAGCAAAATGTGTTAATGTGACAGGCCTATTGTTGGGGAGTTTGTTGGTCTTCTTTTGGGCTTGTTTTCATAGAGCTGGTACTTTGTTTCTCTCACAGATCTGCCAACACTGCTGTGGACAGGATCTCAATTGCCTCCACACCAAATTGATCCAAGTTATCAAACAATGCAGTCAAGTCCAGTTTATTACTCAAATTGGTTAAGTTTTCCATCTAAGGAAACTCAGCAGATTCAGTCGTTCTGCTGACCTGCATCATTCACTCCTCTTGGATGAACAACGTAGCGACAGCAGACAGTCGCTTGTACGGTGTCGTTAACTTTGCAGCAATCCCTCATACTGAGCATGCATGCAGCAACAGTGGAGAGGAAAACTCCTCTTCAACAGGAAAAACTTCCAGCACAACCAGACTCAGTGTGAATGGCCATCTGCTACCACCAGCTGGGGGTTTGAGAAGACTGAATATTTTAAATTGACACTATGTAACCCAGCGATGTATATTTATATCTTCTAGACAGGGCCACTACCAGAGTCTGCATTAAGATTTTAGTTAAATGGCAAATGGCTTGTACTTGCAAAGCGCTTTAACTAGTCTTGACGACCTCCAAAGCGCTTCACACTACAGTTTAGTCATTCTCCCATTCACACCCTGACGGTGGTGAGCTATGTTAGTAGCTAGCTACAGCTGCCCTGGGGCAGACTGACAGAGTTCCCATATAAAGTCTTTCTGGAGAAGTGTTGTTCTTGTTGTTTTTGAGTTTGTCCTCCAAACTGGTCACCGCATACAGTTTGCTTATTTCTATATAAATGAACAAAAAAAAAAGGATTTTAAACTGACCTCAATGAATCTTCCATGGCAAATATGTCCTAAAAATCATCTCACTGGTGAACATTTACACAGGTTTGTTAGTGATAGCTACCTTCAATTTATAGTTCTGAGTCAGGCTTAATTTCTTTATAATTTGCTAACTGTGTTTAATTTTAATAAACCATTCCTTATTTGATTTATATTTTTAAACTGCCCTGCTATTCTCCCTAATGTTACAAACTGAAAAACGTTCAACGTTAGCCAAGGCACAGTTAATATGGGTTTAACGGTTGGTAATACCCTTAATTTTATGGTTTTATTTAAACCATTTCATGTCTCTGCTTAAGGTGAGTAGTCCTTTTGGTTAAATGGTCCTTTTGGTTAAAACGTCTATAATTTGTTACTCAATAAAGGCAGACAAACAGCCATGTCTTTAATTGAGGTGCTGAGAAAGGAAAACGCCTCAGCAGTTAGTTTTGTAGTTGATCACCAGCAGTCGAGGCGATGGCTGAATCTGAAATGTTCTAATTATAACTTCTAGCTCCTCTTCCTTGAACTTTGGATGGGGTCAACAGTAAGAACTCTATCATGGGGAGGAAAGGAGCTTCAGACTGCTGTGCCGATTTCGGACAGACTTCAACTCCGACGTCGTTACATGACAGAAACGCAGATGGATGATGCGAGTCAAATCCAGGCCTCCAGCCTTCTGAAAATGAACAACAAAGAGTGCACTTCTTCTTCTCTCCAGCTATTATCGCTATTTTCTGGTAGCTTAAATATCATATCTCGCAAAGGATTGTGGGATTCCTTATAGCTCTTTAGCTCTGGTAAGGGGCCTTGCGAGGCTCCTATGCTAAAGGAGCTGTGAGAGGAAGCATACAGGCTCCTTTTCCTACTTCCTCCTCTACTCACCGCACTGTTCGGACAGCACTTATCATAGCGACCGCTGACGCACTTTTGCTTCAGCTGAAGAGTCCTTACCCAAAAGAAATGTTCAGATATGCAGCCAATGGGTGGTGAAAACGTGGGTGGACCTACTCCCAAGCTAACAACATCCAAATCTTTTCAGTTTAAAACAGGAACGCAGCTGATCTGTTCCTCTCAAAGCAGGGAGTACAAACTTTATGCCACGTAGGATAAATAGTACTCGAGGGTCAACTAAACCTAATATAGAAAACAATATATATAAAATTACTAAAATAATTAATTTTATAAAATGTTATCAAGCAACATTCTATTGTTATAATAATAATAATAATAATAATAATAATTATTATTATTATTATTATTATTATTATTATTATTATTATTATTATTATTATTATTATTATTATTACAAATCATTCAAATTTTCTGTAGGAAAAGGATGTATAAATCATTGTAGATCCAAAACTCAAAAAGGCTTTTGCACATTTGCCTGAGATGGTCATCCAGTTCTTCTGGGCTGGTTTGGAAAAACTTGAAATAAACTTTTGTCTATTCTCTGCAACAAGAACAATAGTTGGGTCAGTCTTTCTTTGAAAACGTTTGCTGTGTTTAGCCATTCTTAATAAATAACTTAAGAGCAGATTTTGGCACACCAACATCTGCATTTTACTCAGACGTTGGTAAGCCAAAATCTGCTTTTAATACAATAGTTTGGAGAACCTCTCTTACCTATTGGACAGATGTGGTCCTATTGGTTTTGTGGTCCTGGGGTTTTGTTTGTAGTACCTCATCTGAAAGTTGTTTAAAGCTGTACTTTCCACATGCAAACACCACTTTTAACTCGGTTAAGAGAGTTACCGCTACATGTAACACTGATTTTAGACGCACTGTGTACTGTCTCGTAAAATAAACATGTTTTCATCACAGCTTACTGTTGTCGACGTGAGGAGTAGCCATATTTGATCCTTGAAAAAATTCTCAGACTTCCCGAGGGGAAAGTCCAACTTCAACATCCGTTCCAGTTGATTCTTCCGATTTGACGAAAGGTGGAACGTAGCATAAGTGTGAAGACAGATTTTTAGAGAGGAGCCATTATGAAGCAAACAATTACAGCTCAGTGTTACAAGCTTTTGTCCAAAAAATAGATATATTGCTGAGTGGGTAATAGCTTAACTCCTGGTTTGGGAGTTTTTGCAGCTTGAATTTGCCATTTCATCTAGGCAGAGCCTTTTTTCTCAAGTGGCGTCTGAATACTATTATATGCAAATGCTGCAGTAGGAGGGACCCAGCAGGAGCCGAGGCGTTTTAATTTCATGGCCTGATTACAGTCAGAACAGACTTTCTGACAACATGAAGTCAGCTAAAAGTCTCAGACATAAAGTGGGGTCACAGATGGCGGTCTGGTGCCCCCTTCTGGCTCACCGCTCCATAAAAAGCAGCAGCATCAGAACATTTAGTCATAGTAGATCAAAGTCTAAATATATTCTACTAAACTATTTTCATCGGGCTCACACTACAAAATATATTTAGCTCTCACCGATGAGCAGTAAAACACACCGATTTTGTAATTATTGAGGAGAGCATGACAGTGACAAAAGCTAATCTAAAGTTAGTTTTAGAGCAACAGATGATGAATTTATCAGAAAGGCTAAAATAAAAGTAAAAAAATACAACCAGAGTAAGTATTATACAATTAGGGATACTATAAGATGGCATATCCAGGTAAAAACGAAATATTCAAGTTAAATAGTGGAACGAGAGCAGCCAAGTTGCACAACAATGTGAGAAACTATGCAGCATACATGATTGTACAGCAACATCTTTCAAGGAGCTAAGCTGCATTTAAGTGTACCTTAGCATCTGAGAGACTAATGATAAGAGATGCAACATTCTGTTAAAAGCAGAAAATACAGCTTCCAATTTGCACAAAGAGGTGAAAAAAATATGCAATATGCATGATTGTACAAGCAACATTCAGAGTAGCTAAAACGTGCGTACATGCACATTAGCATCTTAGAGACTGTGTAAACAAGCTCCGTGTCGTGACTCCAGGTAGCTGCCTTGATGGCAGAAATTATATACATGTATATAAATAAAATTGTGTCTTTGCCTTTAAGTAGTTGCCAATTAAGTTCAATTCAATTCAATTCAATTAAATTTTATTTATATAGCGCCAAATCATGAAACATGTCATCTCAAGGCACTTTACAAAGTCAAGTTCAATCATATTATACAGATTGGGTCAGATTATACAGATTGGTCAAAAATTTCCTATATAAGGAAACCAGTTGATTGCATCAAAGTCCCGACAAGCAGCATTCACTCCTGGGGAACCGTAGAGCCACAGGAAGAGTCATCTGCATTGTACATGGCTTTGCTGCAATCCCTCATACTGAGCAAGCATGAAGCGACAGTGGGAAGAAAAACCACCCATTAACGGGAAAAAAAACCTCCGGCAGAACCGGGCTCAGTATGAACGGTCATCTGCCTCGACCGACTGGGGTTACAGAAGACAGAACAGAGACACAACAAGAGAAACAAAAAAGCACAGAAGCACACATTGATCTAGTAATCTGTTCTACATTAGATGGTAGTAGCAGGTGAGCCGTCTTCTCTGGATGATGTCACAGTTAACAGAACGCCAGACCAGGTGTACCTACTATGAAGAGAAAAGAGAGAGAACAGAAAGTTAAAGCAGAAATGACAACACATAATGCATAATTGAAGAACAGTAGAACTCAATATAGTGAGAAAATTAGATCCTGATATACTCCAGTAACCTAAGCCTATAGCAGTAAAACTATAAAGGTAGCTGAGAGTAACATGAGTCACTAGTTATAATTTTTGTCAAAAAGAAAAGTTTTAAGCCTAGTCTTAAAAGTAGACAGGGTGTCTGCCTCACGGACCAAAACTGGGAGTTGGTTCCACAGGAGAGGAGCCTGATAGCTAAAGGATCTGCCTCCCATTCTACTTTTAGAGACTCTAGGAACCACCAGCAGACCTGCAGTCTGAGAGCGAAGTGCTCTGTTAGGAACATACGGGGTAATCAGAGCTCTGATATATGATGGAGCTTGATTATTAAGGGCTTTATACGTTAGAAGAAGAATTTTAAATTCTATTCTTGATTTAACAGGAAGCCAATGAAGGGAAGCTAAAATTGGAGAAATATGATCCCTCTTGTTGATTTTCATCAGAACTCTTGCTGCAGCATTTTGGATCAGCTGAAGGCTTTGAACTGCATTTTGTGGACTTCCTGATAGTAAAGAATTACAATAGTCCAGCCTTGAAGTAACAAATGCATGGACCAGTTTTTCAGCATCACTCCTGGACAGAATGTTTCTAATTTTGGCGATATTCCGGAGGTGAAAAAAGGAAACTCTGGAAACCTGTTTAATATGGGATTTAAATGACATGTCTTGGTCAAAAATAACACCAAGATTTTTTACTTTATTACCAGAGGCCAGGTTAATGCCACCCAGATTAAGTGATTGGTTAAGAAGTTTATTTTTTGAGGACTCTGGCCCAAAGATTAAAACTTCGGTCTTGTCAGAATTTAGATGCAGGAAATTTAAAGTCATCCAGCTTTTGATGTCATCAAGACATGACTGCAGTCGAAGTAATTGATTGGATTCATCAGGATTTATGGATAAATATAGCTGAGTATCATCAGCATAACAGTGGAAATTAATCCCATGCTGTCTGATAATTTTGCCTATCGGAAGCATATATATAGTAAAGAGAATTGGCCCAAGGACTGAACCCTGTGGTACTCCACAGGTGACCCTAGAGTTTGAGGAAGATTTATTATTAACATGAACAAATTGGAATCTGTCTGACAGATAAGATTTAAACCAGCCTAATGCTTTCCCCTTAATCCCTACAGTATGTTCAAGTCTTTGTAGGAGAATATTGTGATCAACTGTATCAAACGCTGCACTGAGATCTAACAGGACAAGTATAGACACAAGTCCATTATCTGAGGCCATGAGAATATCATTAGTGACCTTCACCAGAGCTGTTTCAGTGCTATGATGAGCTCTGAAGCCTGACTGAAACTCCTCAAGTAGGTCATTACTTTGTAAATGTTCACAAAGTTGATTAGCAACTACTTTCTCAAGAATTTTAGATAAGAAAAGAAGATTAGATATAGGTCTGTAATTTACTAACTCATCTTGATCAAGAGAAGGTTTCTTAAGTAAAGGTTTAATAACAGCTACTTTCAAAACCTGTGGTACATATCCATTTACTAAGGATAGATTAATCATGTCTAAAATAGTGCCACTGATCAAAGGGAATATGTCCTTAAACAACTTGGTTGGGATTGGGTCTAACATACAGGTAGAAGGTTTAGATGAAGCTAAAATTTTAGATAGCTCAGAAAGCTCTACTGCTTCTAAACAGTTCAAACACTGCGCAGATTCTAAAGATTCCTCCAATGCTGCCTCACTTACTGAGGACGAGGTAATCATGTTTGGGAGGATGCCAATTATTTTATTTTTAATGGCATCAATTTTATTTATGAAGAATCCCATAAAATCATTACTACTAAGAGCTAAGGGAATGGATGGATCAACAGAGCTGTGGCTCTGGGTAAGTTTGGCAACTGTACTAAAGAGAAATCTAGGATTATTTTTATTCTCTTCAATTAATGATGAAAAATATGCTACTCTAACTCTGCGGAGGGTCTTGTTATACAACAATAGTCTGTCCCTCCAGATTAAGTAGGATTCCTCTTGGTGTGTAGAGCGCCATTTTCTCTCCAATTTCCTAACATTGTGCTTCAAGGAACGCAGCTCTGAATTAAACCAAGGAGCCAGCTTCCTGTGAATAATCACCTTCTTTTTCAAGGGAGCTACATTGTCTAATGCAGAACGCAATGAGGAAGTCACATTGTTAGCAAAGGTATCGATTTGTGAATGGGAAGAAACAGCAATGCTGCCATCTACAGGGCATTTCTGCAATACTGAGGATATTAAGAAGGGGACAGACTCTTTAAGTTTTGATACAGCATTATCCGATAAAAATCTACTATAATGGAACCCTCTTTTGGGGGTGGAGAATTCAGTTAGATTAAACTCAAATGTTATTAAAAAATGATCAGACAGGACAGGGTTGTGAGAGAATACTGTTAATTCTTCACAATCAATGCCATATGTCAGAACAAGGTCTAAAGTATGGAGCCGAGAGTGCGTCGGTTTATGCACATTTTGAACAAAACCAATTGAATCTAGGATAGTTTTAAAGGCTACACTAAGGTTATCACATTCAGTGTCAACATGGATGTTAAAATCACCCACTATAATAACCTTATCAGTATTTAACACCAAATCAGATAAGAAATCTGACAACTCATCCAAAAACTGAGTGTAAGGGCCTGGTGGACGATACAAAACAACAAACAGAAGAGGTTTTATTGCTTTGCAGTTTGGATGAGGGAAACTGAGGGTTAAATGTTCAAAAGAACTGTAATTATTAGTTGGCCTGGGACTAATTAATAAATCAGACTGAAAGATAGTTGCCACTCCTCCTCCTCTTCCCACAGATCTGGGAATGTGGAAATTTGAATAACTGGAGGGGGTTGACTCATTTATACTAACGTAGTCCTCTTGTAGCCAGGTTTCTGTGAGACAAAACAAATCAATCTGATTATCAGAAATCAATTCATTAACTAACAAAGTCTTTGGAGGAAGAGACCTTATATTTAATAGACCACATTTTATTATTTTATTTTTAGGTTCAAGGTGAACCATATTGATTTTTATTAGGTTTTTATGATTTGTTCCTTTTAGATCAGTTTTTGATCTGTTAAGTTTTGGCCGTGGGAAAGACACCGTCTCAATAGGATAATGGGTGGGTAACAGTACAGAAGCTGCAGAGAGGTGTGTTAAACTACGGCTCTGCTTCCTGGTCTGGACCCTGGGTTGTCAGCGTTTAGGAGAACTAATAAATCCGGCCAGATTCCTAGAAAGAAGAGCTGCACCATCCAAAGTAGGATGGATGCCGTCTCTCCGGATCAGACCAGGTTTTCCCCAGAAAGTTCTCCAGTTATCAATGTAGCCCACGTCGTTTTCTGGACACCACCTAGACAACCAGCGGTTGAATGATGACATGCGGCTAAACATGTCATCACTGGTCAGATCAGGCAGGGGACCAGAGAAAATTACAGAGTCCGACATAGTTTTAGCAAACTCACAAACCGAAGCAACACCAACTTTGGTGACCTCTGATCGGCGTGACCGGGTGTCATTACCGCCAGCGTGAATAACAATTTTGCGGTATTTACGCTTATCCTTAGCCAGTAGTTTTAGGTAGGATTCTATGTCGCCTGTTCTGGCCCCTGGTAGGCATTTAACTATGGTCCCTGGTTTCTTTAGTGCCACATTTCTCATTATGGAGCTGCCAATAATTAAGGTCGGCTCCTCGGCGAGATTGTCGCTCAGAGGGGAAAATTTATTAGAAACGCAGATGGGTTGGTGGTGATCTGGGGTCTGTAATCTAGAGCTATGCTTCCTACGAACTGTCACCCAGCCAGCCTGGTTACCAGGCTGCTCGGGTGCTACTGCTTTAGGTTCGCTACGTGAAGTTACTCTATGCGGCTCCGCGCTAGCAAAAGAGCGGCTATCAGCTGGTTTTTCAACAGCACGGAGCCGGGTCTCCAATTCTGACACCCTCGCCTCCAAAGCTACAAAAACACTACATTTATTACATGTACCACCATCACTAAAGGAGGCAGAGGAATAACTGAACATCTGACACAGAGAGCAGCAGATAGGAGACTTAGTCAGAGCCGGAGAAGCCATTATGAGGCTAAGGCTTGGCTAGCGCTAGGCTAGCGCTAGGCTAAAGCTAGGCTAACGCCCTATTACCACGCCAAAGAACAAACCGTGTGAAACACGAGGAGTTCCCAAACGTGATGAGCAGCCACAGACAATGTTTTAAAAGTGCTTATGTTTGGAAACAGATGTTACAGCAAAGAGGTTTAAAGATAAAAAGCGAGAGAGCCTGGAGCAAAGCTCCGTCGTTCACACAGCAACAACAGGAAGTGACGCAATACGCCTTACCGCAAACAGGAAGTCCGCCAAGGCAGTTGATATTGTTACACAAAAAATAAATAGAAATTTAGGTATGTTGTAAATTTGTAACTGGCATAACAGTCAATAACACACAAATAACAGTAATAAAATGTAATAAACATATTTTAGCAGATGTACACAAATAACATATCACATCTGTTACTCTAGAAGAACTGCATAACATTAAATATGTTGCAAATTTGTAACAACAGTTATAACGGAGAACAATAGCACACAAATAAGAGTGTGATGAAAATGTAATAAACTGACGTTAACAGAAAATAAATAAGCAGCATCGGTTACATTGTAACAACTGATTTTTAACAAACAAATAACATTCAATAAGTTCACCATTTCCTCTCACTTGTGAAATGCACAGAAGCAGTTCTTGTTTTTCTTGAGGGCACGGTGAACATCACACTTTGCATGGACTCGTTCATTTTGATCAGCCTGTTATTTTATGAAGCTTATTGAATATAACCAGGCAAAAATAACATGGGTTTCCTAAAGAAAATCAGTCCTAAAAGCTGTTTCTTTCTTTTTCAGTTTTTAACTCATAAAAATGGTTGTAGAAGCACTGAATAAGCAAGCAAGTAACATACCTTATATACAAAAATAGCTTCTTATTTCCAGCCTGTTTTGTTGTTATTGCTAACAGGTTAGCCCTCACGCGTTAGCAGGAGACCAGAAACAAAGGTTCCTAGGTCTCCATTGAATGTGTAATAACTGACACTGGGGGAATGCACATGCTATCTTGGCTGTTTGAATAATACAAATGGTTTGTTGCAAATTTGCAACAATAGGCATCAAGGTGCACAATGAGGTGAGAAAAATGTGCAATATGCATGATTGAAGTGACAAGTGTGCCCAAATGGACATCAGTACCTGAAAGACGGTGTAAACGATTCATGGTGAAATCAGAACCTGTGCAAGCATTAGCATTTTGTAAATATATAAATAGACTTAGACTTAGACAACATTATTGTCATTTTGTATGCACAAAGAACAAAATTTTGTTTGCATACAGCTTGAAAGATCACAGTAAATTGCAGTAAATTTCAGGATAAAGATGCAGCCGCAGTTTATGTAAACAATTGAAATGTAAACAATGTAAAAATAAAATCACAAATCACAGTAAATTGTAAGGAAAAATCACAGTAAATTGCAGTAAATTTCAGGATAAAGGTGCAGCAGCGGTTTTTGTAAACACTTGAAATGTAAACAATGTAAAACCAAGCAGTGCAGGGGAACGTTCAGAGTCCCTTTTGTGGCTTCAGCAGTTCTAGAAGTTCAACAGTCTGATGGCAACAGGGAAAAAGCTTTTGCAGAACCTGGAGGACCTACAGCGGATGCTGCGGAACCTCTTCCCAGAAGGCAGCAGGGAGAACAGTCCATGGTGGGGGTGTTACGGGCTCGGGACACACAGCGCTGAGATGAGATGTCCTTATTGGAGGGAAGAGAAGCCCCGATGATCCCTTCTGCTGTCCTCACCACTCTCCTCACGTTCTTCCAGTCGGGGGCACTGCAGCCTCCACACCACACAGAGAGACAGCTGGTCAGAATGCTCTCTATGGTGCTTCTGTAGAAGGACTTGAGGATGGGCGGGGGCAGGTGGGCTCTCCTCATCCTCCACAGGAAGTACAGTCTTTTCTGCGCCTTCTTCACCAGTGACGTGGTGTTCACAGACCAGCTGAGGTTGTCTGTGATGTGCACCCCCAGGAACTTGGTGCTGCTGAACACCGTCACAGCTGAGTTGTTGATGAGCAGTGGAGCATGGTGGGGCCGGTTCTTCCTGAAGTCGACGATGAGCTCCTTCGTCTTCTCCACGTTCAGGATCAGGCTGTTGTCTCTGCACCAGCCCACCAGCTGCTCCACCTCCTCTCTGTAGTCCTGGTTGTTGTCGTCTCTGATGAGGCCCACCACCGTTGTGTCGTCAGCAAACTTCACAATGTGATTGGTGGTGAACCTGGGCACGCAGTCGTCTGTCATCAGAGTGAACAGCAGGGGGCTCAGGACGCAGCCCTGAGGGGAGCCCGTGCTGAGGGTGATGACATCAGAGGTGTTCTGTCAGACCCGGACCGACTGAGGTCTGTTGGTGAGGAAGTCTAGCAGCCAGTTTCGAAGGGGTGAACTGAAGTCCAGGAACAGCATCCGCACGTGCGTGTTCTTCTCCTCCAGGTGTGCCAGGCTCAGATGAAGAGCGGAGGAGATGGCGTCCTCAGTGGAGCGGTTCTTTCGGTAGGCAAACTGGAGCGGGTCGAGTGTTGATGGGAGACTGGAGACGATGTGTTCCTTTACCAGCCTTTCAAAGCACTTCATCATGACGGGAGTCAGTGCAACAGGCCGGTAGTTGTTAAAGCAGGAGATATGAGGTTTCTTTGGCACCGGAATGATGGAGGCAGACTTGAAGCATGCTGGCACTGTGGCTTGGTCCAGCGAGGTGTTAAAAATGCCTGTGAGGACACCAGCCAGCTGATCTGTGCACTCTTTGAGCACCCGCCCTGGTATGTTGTCGGGAGCTGGGGCCTTCCGCGGGTTGACTCTCCTCAAAGTATTCAACACGTCGGCGGTGTCAAGGCGGAGGACCTCCTCTTCCTGATGGGGGACAGCTTTCACTACTGGACTGCTGTTAAGTGCCTCAAACTTCCCAAAGAAGTTATTTAGTCCGTTAAGGAAGTCAGCATCAAGTTCACCCACCGGGGGGGGGAGGGCGTGTTGTATTCAGTGATCGCCCGTATGCCTTTCCACATGCTCCTGGTGTCTCTGGCGTCATGGAAAAGCTCCTGGATTTTGTTATTGCGGTTCCGCTTCAGCTTGATGGCACGGTTCAGGTT
This sequence comes from Fundulus heteroclitus, assembly GCF_011125445.2. Classification (NCBI taxonomy): domain Eukaryota; kingdom Metazoa; phylum Chordata; class Actinopteri; order Cyprinodontiformes; family Fundulidae; genus Fundulus; species Fundulus heteroclitus. The sequence continues at coordinate 18,088,977 of NC_046361.1, forward strand.
GGCTCTTGATGTTTTGAGAGAGAGAGAGAGAGAGATAGATAGATAGATAAATAGATAGATAGTCAATACAATAAGTAAACACAATGAGAACTGCATTAAAGAGATATTCTGTTGACAATCACTAAGATCAGAGTAACAGTAAAAACATAACATACATATCAAGTACCTTGCGTCTCACTAGTATATAACACATATATATATATATATATATATATATATATATATATCCAGTCTACCCAGTCGTTTATATGACATTTTTTGAATGCTGAAACTCGTGCCATGTCCACAGCCCATTGCTGCAGAGAGGGTACCCCCTCCGTCTTCCATCCCCTGCCAATCATAATACTGGTCTGGAAAAAACTTTTAACATGTTTATCTTGTCCTGCCAGAACTGAATGATCACTCAAAACAAATAACCTAGGAATAAATGGAATTTGCATTTTTGTAATCTTACATAGATTATCATAAACATTGGTCCAGAATTGTTGGGCTTTGTGAGATGACCATAAAACATGAATTAAAGTTCCTTCCTCAGATTTATATCGCCAGCAGTGTGGAGTGGACGATAATCCTAATCTAAATAATCTAGAGGGAGTCCAATAAAAACGATGCAAAATTTTGAATTGAATAAACGTACTCTTGCATCCCTCAATCATCTATTTGCATTGAGGAAATAGGACTACAGCTCTTGCATTCATCCAGATCTTTACCTTACTTAGGAACTAGACCAATAAGGGCCTGTCTCAGAGTTGGTGGCAGCCCCCCCAGTGCTTCTTTACACACCTCCAGTAAAGGTGAAGCTAATTCTGTCGCAAAGCTCTTAAAGAATTTCCCAGTGCAGCCGTCGGCCCCAGCGCTTTACTTGACAGTAAAGCCTTAATTATCCTTTTAATCTCATCAATAGTAATACCAAGGTCTAGAAAATTCCTCTGTAGGTCTGTCAGTTTTGGGAGTCCTGGTTCTATAAACTTCTGAATTTATGAAATGTAAGACTTAAAAAAAAAAAGTAAAAATGAAATGAGCAGCAAAATATCAATATACCTTTGAGAACATCTAAGTGTGCTGCTGTAAGGTAGTAAAGCAGATATTTTTTTATGTTTTTAATTTTATTATTATTTAAACATTTAAAAAAATGTTTTGCAACTTCAAAAATTAAACTATTAATGCACTCGACGATATAGTTTTCACATTACTGTGCCTCCAATTAGTTCAGATATCGTCATTAACTCATTGGAAGACTACAAAGCCACAACATCGTCATCTGGGACTAACCTAATTGTTTAAAGGGGACATGTCATGCTTTTTAATACCCTCCTTTTCACATTGAAATCAATCAGTTGTGGTCGTTATAAAGTGGAACTACAATGCTTTGGTCTGAATTCCTCATTATTGTCGCCCCATAGCCCCTCTTTTATCCCTGTTCTGAGGTGTGTCTGAAGCTACATCCTCATGGAGCTGAATGCTGTACCCACACAGAAATGTTCAAGCATCCAGATGAGGCTGGAGAATCCATAACAGGTATTGTAATACCTGTGCCATGCTAGTGGGTGGCGCTGTAATGCTGCTACAGAAGTAAAGAAAGAAGTAAGAAGAGCAGGTAGAAAGCAACAAACGCAGGAGAGAAAAAAGTAGAATAGAAATTATAAAATAAATGCAAATGAGGCTGTTCACATCCTGCCCCCCTCCAGGTTGCAGACCGCTCCACTCCACCCTATGCAGACATTTTTTAGCATGCTGGGGGACAGCGTAATGAATTGTGAGAGTCATTGCACCCAACAACCAAACATTTTCACTTATCCACTTGTACTACAAAATCAAAAAGGAAAAAAATAAAATGGCAAATTTATGAAATTGGTAAACTGGATGTCCATGACCTTGTTTAGCACTTGTAAACAAGGTCATGTCATATCACCAAAATTAGAAACATTCTGTCCAGGAGTGATGCTGAAAAACTGGTCCATGCATTTGTTACTTCAAGCCTGGACTATTGTAATTCTTTACTATCAGGAAGTCCACAAAATGCAGTTCAAAGCCTTCAGCTGATCCAAAATGCTGCAGCAAGAGTTCTGATGAAAATCAACAAGAGGGATCATATTTCTCCAATTTTAGCTTTCCTTCATTGGCTTCCTGTTAAATCAAGAATATAATTTAAAATTCGTCTACTAACGTATAAAGCCCTTAATAATCAAGCTCCATCATATATCAGAGCTCTGATTACCCCGTATGTTCCTAACAGAGCACTTTGCTCTCAGACCGCAGGTCTGCTGGTGGTTCCTAGAGTCTCTAAAAGTAGAATGGGAGGCAGATCCTTTAGCTATCAGGCTCCTCTCCTGTGGAACCAACTCCCAGTTTTGGTCTGTGAGGCAGACACCCTGTCTACTTTTAAGACCAGGCTTAAAACTTTCCTTTCTGACAAAGCTTAAAGTTAGAGTGCCTTAGGTTATCTTGAGCTATCTCTGTAGTCATGTTGCTATAGGCTTAGGCTGCTGGACGACATCAGGATCTAATTTTCTCACTCTTTAGAGCTCTACTGTTCTTCAATTATGCATTATGTGTTGTCATTTCTGCTTTAACTTTCTGTTCTCTCTCTTTTTCTTCATAGTAGGTACACCTGGTCTGGCGTTCTGTTAACTGTGACATCATCCAGAGAAGACGGCTCACCCGCTACTACCATCTAATGTAGAACAGATTACTAGATCAATGTGTGCTTCTGTGCTTTTTTGTTTCTCTTGTTGTGTCTCTGCTCTGTCTTCCGTAACCCCAGTCGGTCGAGGCAGATGACCGTTCATACTGAGCCCGGTTCTGCCGGAGGTTTTCCTTCCCGTTAATGGGGAGTTTTCCTCTCCACTGTCGCTTCATGCTTGCTCAGTATGAGGGATTGCTGCAAAGCCATGGACAATGCAGACGACTCTCCCTGTGGCTCTACGCTTCTCCAGGAGTGAATGCTGCTTGTCAGGACTTTGATGCAATCAACTGGTTCCCTTATATAGAAAATTTTGACCAATCTGTATAATCTGATTGAATTTGACTTTGTAAAGTGCCTTGAGATGACATGTTTCATGATTTGGCGCTATATAAATAAAATTGAATTGAATCGAATTAATTGTTTAAAAAGTAATAGAAAATAGAAAAAACTGAATGGCTTGAAGCATGTATCCCAAATACAATATAAGGTTATCTATGCAGCCCCTGGACGGACCATATAAACATTTTCTGGACTCCTAGAGACCCAAAGAACAACAAAGTATATTTAAGGGCTAGAAAAGTGGATTGGCATCATACGTTCCCTTTAAGGGCAAACATATCTCTGGCATGTTGTAGCATTAACATGTTATTCAGTTCATTGTATGTTTTTAATTTCAGATTCATGGACCTTCTTATTAAATATCTTTCAGCAGACCATCTTGTTGTAGCCCATCAAGATCAGTAAACTGTGAATGGGTGCTAGATGTTAGAAGGCAGCCTATCATCATTGAAACAGTTTCAGCATTAATGGGTCAAATTAAAACACACACACATACATACATATATATATATATATATATATATATATATATATATATATATATATATATATATATATATATATATATATATATATATTTGTGTGTGTGTGTGTGTGCCTCATTTTAAACTTTCCCATTTTATCATGTCACTGGGTAGGGAAGATCTTACAGTCAAATCAGACTCATGCAGGTTTGGTTAAGTCAGCTGCTCTGGTTTCAGGACCCCATTAATGAATGATCAGAAGAGGACGAAGGTCTTTAAGAAAAGATAAAACTTTGTCCAAAATCCTTTTAAATTTGTCAATGCATATTTTTACAGTAGCCATCTCACCAATATGAGATAAAAGTAGTTGTCACACATGGAGAGACATAGTTAAATGGTTGTTGAGGTGATTTGTTGCCATTATGTTTGGGAATTCCTGCCATCGTGACGTTGGTTCTGGGCAGAAACAGCCTTTGAAAATACAATAAGAGCATGAAGTGATTTATCTTGATGTCTGTGTAAAATGAACAACTTGGATTTACCAACCATGTGAGAAAAACAGACTAATCTTGATAATCTCACACAATCTGTTCCTGCAAAGCCTTTATCTTTTTCTCAAAGCAAGATCAACAAGGATTTAGGGGATTTAGTAACAACATTGCACTTTTTTCTCCACTCCTATTTCACCCGCTCCTTCACTCCATCCCACCACCAACCCACAGCACTCACACAAACACTATACGTGGGACCCTCCTGCAGCCTTCGTTATACAACAAATGCCCAAATGTTGTCTGTGTGCGCTCCGGTTTTCAGATGCAATTTTCTACGTTCCCGATTTCTCCTCAGCCGCTCCTGATGGTGTTACAACCCAGAACAAGTGAAGCGAGCACACAAAGGCAGAGTTGCTGGTCCACTGGGATGTGTGTCTATGTGTGGGGTGGCCAGGGGAGGGTAAGACAAACAGGGTGTGACGGGTCCACTCAGCCAAGCCGGAACAGAGGGTCATGCTTGCAGCAGTGCTCCAGACAAGGTCAGCCATGAAGAGACTGACAAGCAGCGCTGGTGGAGATTACACACGATAAGCCGCTCCGGCTCACGTTTCCTTCCCCGGCCTTCTCACATCTCTCACTCTTTGCTCCGACGAGAGCCATTCTTATTTGTTCAAATCAAACTATGCCCCCCCCCCCCATTCAGCCGGGCGAGCCTGCTTCTTTCCTTTAACGAGGACAAGAACCTCGATGCAAGAGAGCGGTTTCACAATCTGCTCTCATTCGCAGTTCGCTGACGGACATCACACAGAAGCAGCTTCCAGACTCACAGATGCTGGACTTTAACAGGACGTGCACAGACAGCAAAGCCGCCACATTTTACCCCCACACACAGCCGCTGAGCTGTTTCTGTCAGCAGGCGGTGGGGGAACACGACTCTGCTGAGTATTTGCAGACATGCACACTCTGCACAAACACAACCTTATCAGTGTTTGCACATATTGCCTGTTGAAGCTCATGTATGCGCAGCTACCCTGTGCATACCGCAATAAAAACTTGCCTCGTCCTCGGTCTGTTTGGTCTAGAACAGCTGAACACATTTGTATTCATCCCTCTTTAATCGGATACCCCTAAAAAAAAAAAATATAGAAACTATGATCCTTCAGATGTATCCTATTGAGTCAATGCAATTCAATCTCAGAAGGTTTTTAGTGAACATTAATGACCAAACAGCATCCTGAAGACCAAGGTTCAAGGCACGCAGGTCAGGGATGAAGTTGTGGAGATTTTTAAACCGGGTTAGGTTTAAAAACAATACCCCCAAGCTTCTAACATCTCACACAGTTCTGTTGAATGCATTATCTGAAAACTGAAAGTACGGCACGCACCGCATATCTCTTCACTTCCCTAAAAAAAAAAGAAAGAAAAACAGCCAGAGACTCGTCATACCGTCCAGGACCACCAAGGCTCCAGCAGGTGCGCCCACCCCACTGTCCACCCAGGCATAATCCAGATCTCTTAACTCCGCTCCCAACCTCAAACCCTGTTCTGTCCCACCAAGCCTCGGCCACCATGGCCTCCACCAGGCAAAATTAAAATGATGCTCTACTTTGTGTTGGTCAATAAAAAAAACGATAGAATATATTGCCGTTGGTGGTTCTAATGTGACAAGATGTACTAAGAGAAATACTACTTTATTATCCTGCAAAGTTACTTTACTATCCTGCAAAGTTACTTTTTATTATACAAACTTACTTTATTATCCTGCAAAGTTACTTTTTATCCTGCAAAGTTACTTTACTATCCTGCAAAGTTACTTTATTATCCTGCAAAGTTACTTTACTATCCTGCAAAGTTACTTTATTCTGAAATCCACTGTAATTCACTGAAATTCTCAAGCTGTATGCACTCTGTGCATACAAAATGACAATAAAGTTTGTCTAAGTCTAAGTCTGAGTCTACTATAAAAACAGTAGACTGCCACTGTCCTTAGCAAGACCCTTAGTCCCAGAATCCTCCCGGGGTGCCACACAATGGCAGCTCACTGCTCTCTACGGTCAAATGCAAAGCACACATTTCATTGGAATATGGGCAAAGACAAATAAAAATAACTATTGTTATTAATCTTTGCTACTGAGAGCCAGACTCTCTTGTGATATTTTAAAGTTGTTCTGGCTAATCCTTCCCCGGGCTTTTTAAAAGCCACCTTAAACTTCAAAATATACCGAACCAAAACTTGAAAGGCCCCCAATAAAGGTTGAAGAACTACAGCCCGAAACTAGTTTAAAAGAATGCAGGTAAACCTCTGTCCCTTGAAACAGAGGCGATTTAAAAGCTGTGCACAGTACTGAATGCGTACTCCACCAGGGGGCGCTCTGCACCACTCCGCAGCACGCTGAACGTGTAGGGAGGACTTCAGCCTGACCTGAAGAGGGCAGCCTTGTTGAGTTCCTTCAAGCATAGCGGGGTCTCGCTGCTGTTGCTTCATAACTTACCTGCCAACGCAAGAGAACATTGTTACACCGCTGCTCGTTTCTCTATAAACAACTGGAAGGATGAGATAAACACTCATAATGGTGCAGCAAACCCAGAGCAGAGGAGAGCAGAGCAGCCAGTGAAAAGGAGGATCTAATAAAAGTGAACGAGCACAAGCTGTGAAACAGCTTAATGGCAGACAGTGAGGGTAAACCTGGTTCAGGCTCAGCCCGGCGCAGCGGTGCTCGCTGCTCTTTGTTCCAACCAGAGCATATGCCACAAGCCCTCACTGCTTCTCCTCAGCAGCTGCTGGAGCCATTAAATCCGCGGCCAGGCAGCCACCGGAGTGGAGGCCGCGCACCACAGAGGGAGGGGGGCTGCATCAGAAGCCCAGGGAAGGGGGTCAGGGAAAAATGCTCAGCATGGAAATAGATCATCAGGAGAGGGAGCACCGTGCGTCCTGCTTGACGCAGCCTGGCTGCATGGATGCGGCCGTGACGCGTTAACGCAAGGCGATATTTGTCAAATTCACTTTAGTTCCCCGTTAATGCTCGTCTGATGCACTTTGGATCAAGCGACGCCTTGCCCGCAGAGGAAGGTGCGCTGCGCAGGAGGCGCATGGAGCGGCGCGGTAATAATCCGGCACATTTCTGCACCATTACATGAACTAACAAAGCGCTGCAGCTTTGTGCCTCCGGCTTTGGAGCGCCGTGACTCCCAGCGCGTCTATTTGCTGCTGCTGCAGGATATGGCGGCGCTGCTCGTTTCCAGGCTTCACATCACCTCATTAAACTCACCTGGCCTCCTGCACGCCATTAAAAAACTGCTTTATGGGGACTTTCCTTTCTCTGTGTAGCTACTGGTGTATCTATGTCGTTGTTTTGAAGGGGCTTCAGCTGCTCTGTACCATCTCAGCTCAGGAAGACCTCCACACTAGAGGGATTAAGAGCATCCTCTGATTAGCAGCCCGCCTAAAGTAGGAACATGCACATGAAGCACTTTACAGTTCAGAGCAAACATACAGTGGATCCACATCCCATGCATCTTTCACATTGCAGCGACAAACTTCGACATGCGGTGTTTGAGCTCATTGGTGTGAAGCGGAAGTAGAACTTGGGTTCTTCTTTGCAAAATAGTCAGTTGAGCTGGACGGTGAGGATCTATGAACTTCAGCTTTTAAGGTTTGCCAAGATTCTCAATTAGATTAGACCTTTCTAACTCATCGTTTGATGTGACATAAACCTATGCACCGCGGCTCTGGCTGTATGTTTAGGGCCGTTGTCCGGTTAGTCCGTAAAGGACAGATTTGTAAGTAGACAATTAAGAGACGTCCAAAGTGCTCTGAATCTCTGCAGCTCCTCCAGAGCCACCGCAAATATTCTGTCTGCTTCTCTAATTAATGTGTCCTTTGACCTTCCTATGAGTTCAGACAGACGGCCATGCGATCTCTCCGTCTTCAGGGGATGAGTTGAGCGGTGCTCGGTGAGAGGCTCAAAGCTTGAGATTGTTAAAAACTGGAAACTGGAACATGGAGAAGCCAAGGATAACATCTTGACAACAGAGGATGCAGCAGCGAGAAACCGAAGGACGGAGGAATGTGGGCAGAGTGATCAGAGGTGGGAATAATTACCTTAATGGAATCATGGAGTCATGGAGAGATGACCTGACCCTAGCCAGATGGATTTCGCTACACCTAGCTCCACTCACATCCATCTGGGACATCTCCACAGGAATTGCCTTTTTTAAAGGCTGGGCCTTATCAAAAATCCTTGCATATGATTGGATAAGCCACTTGTCTGTCATCTTTATCGCCGTGCTATTTCAACAACTCACACCGAAGCTAACCCGTGACGCTGTGAGAGCGACTCAGGAAAAAACTAAACTTTTTTTTTTTTTTTATGTGTTTGCGGCTCTAGTGGCACGTGTTTTATTGACAGTGAGCTGACAGGAAGAGGGGGGAAGACAGGCAGCAAAGCGCCGCGGGTCGGAGTCGATCCCGGGCCGACCGCGTTGAGGACTAAAGGCCTCCTAATATGGTTCACGCTAACCGCTCCACCGCGGACGCGCCTCGGAAAACAAAACTTGCCAAATCCGGTCGGGAGAAGGGCGAAAACATGGTTTCCACCAACAAAAGCCTTCAGAGCCGTTCTCTGATGTTCTTTTAATGAAACAATATTAGGTAGATTGGACAACACGGAAGAAATAACAGCATCAATGTTAACGCTTGCTTCCTCGATGCGAGCCGCCATTGTTGTCTGAATCACGTCACGGTCGCTTCTCCACTACGTCACATCTATAAAACTCCAGCCCTGCGTCCTGATTGGCTAGACAATAAAATTGGTTGAAGAAATCACTCTCTATGGGAGAGGTCCCAGATGGATGTGAGTGAAGCTAGGCGGACCGAAATCCATATGGCTAGAGTCAGGTTAGAGAAGCCCTGAGCACAAAACAACAGAAGACAGACAACTGGACCTCAGAAAGGAGAGACAACCAGAACAGGAAGTAAACAGGGCTTGTTGCACAAAGGAAAACAGATAACCAAAATAAAACAGGAAATAGAGTCGAGGGGGAGTAACTAAGACTGAATAATGCACCAAAAACTCAAAGTGCAATAAAAAGCACCAAATAAACAGAACCCCAATCAAAAGAATTATGACAGGGATACAGTTATATAACCTTTAAACCTTCTCACGTCTTTCTCCCTGACCCGTCTGCCGTGATCTGTGGTCTTCGCGAAGCTGTTTGTTCTCTAATGTCCTCAAACAAATCCTCTGCAGAACATTATGAACAAAATGTTGAGAAATGCAGCTGCCGTTTTTATCCCCAGTCTTTGTGAATCAAACCCATTGTGTGGGATGTGGCCAGTTCTTAGTTTTCACGCTCACACATTGAGGCAGAACATAAAAACGGGGGAAGCACAGAGATATCCGTTTGCTCTAAGCCGTTTTGGCCCACAGCCTTATTATACTGTGAAATGGAGCAGAAAACGCGCGCTGCAGCCCAGGCAATAGGCGGATAGAAAGCCGGCCTCAGAGTAAAAAATGTGACGGCGGAGGTGCTTGAGATGGTCTATTACCGCCCAATCTTTCCACAGAAGCTATTTCCATCCCAGATAAATTGTGCTCCTGAGCAGGGACAAATATTGTGTTCGCCGCATCCTTCTTTTGATACCCAAGGTGAGGACGGAGGTGCGGGGCGGCATGCATTTAAACATCTTCTTTTGCCATCTCCTCGGCGGTGTTCGTCCTCGGGGGCCTTAAAAGGCCGGTCCTGCTCGCCCCCGTGGAGAGTTTTATCTGCCTGCAGCCATGCAGCGGCAGAACACCTTCTTCCATGAAGTTGCACTGATGATTAATTTCACAGTAGAGGAGAGAGGGGGGCCAAAAACAAAGGCCGATCCGTCTGTGTCAGGGCGAGGGGACAGCCCTGTGGGGCAGCAGGTGAACGCTGTGGCAGCGCCATCTATCACAGGAGCGGCCGTTACACAAACACAAGGTCAGGGTGCTGCGCGTCTGATGGACCCCCAGCTGCAGCGGGATGACCCCGGCTGTACCTCCAAGGGCCTGGGTGGCACTCAACCAGCTCTTCTTTACAGTCCCTTCATGGGACAATTGCAGCTGAGGAATTTGCTTAGGTTAAAAAAAACAACTATTAATTACCTGTGAATTGTGCCTTTGGTTGCCCCGAAACAAAAAAGGTTTAGAGAATCGTCACAGTAGGACTGAGAGGACCGGACCATTTCTGCATGGTGCGAGGCCATTGGGTCAGACAGTTAACGACGCTGACATCTGATCCTCAGATCATCCCATCTCCTTGATCACATTATGACATCCAAATGTGCCATCACAGAGAGCCTGATTCACTCAGCGGCCTTTGATTAAAACACTTAACGACACTGCTGTATGTCATCAGACTTTAACATGGATGTGATTTCTGGGTCGCACGCTCACCGTTTCCTGCTCCTGAGCTGAGCCGGGTCTGTCTTTATGCTTTTAAAACAACCTTTTATTAACAGGAGGGAAAATGTGGGAATCAAAACCACGTGGATAGAAAAGGAGTGTGAAACCAGATACACTATTTAAAAAGACGTGTGAGATTATTCTGCCTTTAAACAATTTGTGACAGATGAGGGCTTGGATCTTATGTGGACATTTATAAAGCACATCTGTGGATGCATTTTAATAGCCTCGTGAGACCATCCTGATCTCGCGAGCTTTCAAGGTTTCACTCGCAGATCAGTCTGGATACTCTCCGTTAAAGAAAATTTGGAGCCGTTCACCAAACGAACGTCCAATCAGCGTTGGCTTTCAGGCGGGTTGAGGTGTGACGCAACGAGAAGATCGACAGTTCAGTCTAAACAACATGGCGGCTTCAGCCGATGAAACTAGCGTTAGCGTGGCTATCGAGCAAGTTTTATCGAAATTACAGAGTATTTCTTTGCTGAGCTAACGAGCCTTTACCTGCAGCAGCAAGAGTAGCTTGGCTTGTGGTTGTGTTTTTGTCGTCGCTCTGTTACGAGCAACGACGAATCTGATTGGTTCATTTGGCCCGTCTATCACCAACATAGGCCAATCAGCTAACCAGTATTTTCGCCCCTTCCCAAAATTACTTCAACGGAAGGTTTCCAGATGGATATGCGAAGCAAATCTATCTGGTGGAGTCAGGTAAGCATTTTAAGGCAACACCCAAAACATGATGCTTCTTTGCGTGACGTCAAAAATCCCAACAAAACAAGACAAACAAGAGAAGAAAGTCTTAGCTCTTACCACGGTGGGGCTGGCAGGTGTAGCTCTGCTGCTGGAGCTCATCAGGACTAATCAGGAGGAGCTTAAGGAGGAGCAGATCCCCTGAGGTCGGTGCCAGATTGTTTTCCTCTCACAGCGTGGTAATCAGACCTAACTTCCCCTGGGTCACTCTTGTACTCAGTGATCTTTAACTAATCTGAGTTTGTCCTCTCTTTTTACAGGAATTATCCTCTCTCATTCTCATTCTTTGCTTTCTCATTCCATTGATCTCAGGAGAAATGGGGTGTCCAGGCGTCATGTGGTTCAGGAAGGAGACGGCTTCTGTGTGCAAGGGATGAACATGCTTTGGTTTGACATGTGTGAATCAACCCCAGAGAAAGGCAAGTTACTTTCATGATGATGGTGCCTGAAGCTGGCAACAGTGTCTCATTATTCACAGGAAACCACGTCTACTCCAAAAGCACCACAAGCAGACGGATTATAGTTTGCAAACATCTTGATTTTTGGGGATATGTCCTTTGGTCTGAAAAACAACTGAATTGTTTGGTCATAATGACCTTTGTTGTAGTTGGAGGCTAAAGGGAGGAAGCTTGTGATCCTGTAAACACCTTCCCAAGTGTGAGGGTGGCAGCATCATGTTGTGGAGGCATTATGCTACAAGCTGAATATCACAAAATAGATGAAATCATGACAAAAACATATGTGGAAATATTGAAGCAACATCTCAATACATCCTCAGGTAAGTCACACCTTAGCCACAAATGGTTCCTCCTAGTGAACAAAATCCTATGACCATACAACCAGATTAACAACAAAGGGCTTAAAAACAACAAAAGCAATGTTTTTGTTCTTCTTCCCATAGAAAATGTATGTGCACAGCTGGAAGGGTGTGCAGGACCTGAGTTATGGTCTGTCCCTGCAGATCCGAATATAGAAAAAAAAGAATATCATTGAGGAATCAAGCTACCAGTTAATCGGATCAGGGACCATTTGAGAGCAAATTTCCACCATTGCAACAACAAATACAATTCAAAAACAACCAAGAACTGCTGTATTTGTACTCTCACTTTTGCTTGGCACATTTTTTTCTCTGCTGAACAGGATCCATGTGGCTCAGCTGCTAGGATATTGCTGATTAGCTTCGAAAGAAATGAGATTTTGAGGCTCTATAACCCACAGCTCTTCTACATTATAATCGGTCGCAAAGATACATTCTAAAAAAAATAACAATAATGCTGTCTGGATTTGCTCTCAGTTTTACAGTCTGGAGTTGTTGCTTTGGGACTCGACCCAACAGAACAGTGAGCCACACTGGTGTGAAAGTGGTCCCAACCTGAGCAACAATTAAGTGTTAAATCTATTTTATGGCTTTAGATAGAGACATTTTTGGAATCTTATCCACTTTCAGAAACCAATGACGAGTTCTATCTACAAGACAATCCCAGGGCATGATGCTTCCTCTACCGTGTTCTGGTATTTAAGTGGCATCATTTCTGACATACATAGAGTTTCTTTTGGTGACTTTTCTGATTCTAGTCTGCCCTAGATGATTCTTTTGAATGAAAATACTTGTTTTGCAGCCACAATCCTCAGTCCAGAAATATGGAGAATACCAAAGATTATTGACAACATCCATCACCAAGGAAAAAGTAAAATCTGGGCTTCCTTAAAAGCTCAGCATGCCACACCACATTGATGCAGTTATTCATGACCATGCTTGGTCAGGGCTCCTTAGTCTTTTGAGGTTGTAAGCCCTCATTGCCATCACCCTAATCTTTGGCTCACCTTAAAGGGGTCTACTCACATATTTTGACCATAAAAACCAAACACAAAAACATATTCATCTTCAAATAAAACAGTATACATCAACCGTTCGTCCTGATAGTGTTACCTTTAGTCATTTTAGAGCCTGAAAAGAACTTTGCACTGGGCTTGATCTGCAGATATAAACATTGTTGTCCATCTGCTGGCAGTACTGCTGAACTATCAGAAACCAAGATGGCGACCACTGACGTCCCTACTGTCAGCCAGTAAACCGTCCTGCAACGCCTCGCAGTAATGTGACAGCTCAGCGTGGTCAAAGACCAACCAGATCTACAGGGTTAGGGTTACTTAACCTCTTTCTTTTCACACTTTTACTGACTCACTTGGCTCCACCACACAAATGTATATGTAGACGCCTCAGTGAGCGCTGAACCGCCCGTCGCCGCCATATTGGAAGTGGCATAGTGGGCGATTCGGAGAAGATAACTCATTTATGTGTTGCGTGGATCTGAACCAACCGATTCCCACTACAAACCAGATCTATTGATATTACCTTTTACAATCACAGGTAGGATATATATATATATATATATATATATATATATATATATATATATATATATATATATATATATATATATATATATACACACACACATATATATACACATATATATATACACATATACATATATTTGTGTATATATATATATATATATTTACACATATACGGAACGTATAGATGAACATAGTATATACTCCTTCATTATAACGTCGTATACATGTCTGTGGGCTCTGTTGCTTCTCATGCTCGTTGCACGCATGCACAATATTGTACGTTTGCTCATGTGGTCTTGTTATTGTAAATAAAAGCACTTTGTTTACCAACAAATAGAGAAAAAAACAACGTGTACAACACATAAATGAAATATGATAAGCCAACAGGGAGCAATAATCTAATCAGAAAACCTTAGTGTGCAACCAGAGTGAGCTGCTGGCTAGAAATGTGTAGTCACAGTTTGTGACTAAAGGCCCCTTTAATATTTGCCTTGTTCCGTGAGCCTTTGTCAGGTAGCACAATGTCAACCGCTTCTCTTATGAGCAAAACAGAATATTGGTGTAAGATATTAAGAGATTTATGAAAAAACTAAACCGCTCTATAAGTTTTATAGAAACAAACATCTTGACCTGGGTTTTTAAACAATCCAGCGTTCTCTGATGAATGGTAATTCAGCTCTGATAGTTCAGATTTCTTTATCTGGTAATGTATGCAAACCTTACAAGAGGAAAAATACTGAAACAATAATTTTCCTGCCAGAGTTCCTTTTAAATTTGATTGTGTATTCACTTTATAATTCATAAAGCTATATATCTCACCTGCCCAGGGGACAGCAGATTGAAAGCAGCTAAGAAGCTAGAATCTGGTGTATCTTTACTGTTTTTTTCCCTGTCCAGTGTCCCTGATCAAATAAATAAATAAAACAGCATAGACGAAGGTCTGCGTAAGGAATCAAGCAGCCACAGCTTTATAAGGCAGCGCGCTCCCCCTGGGAATGGAGGAATTTGTTTGCTAAAGCTGGAGTAAAACAAATCTGTTTTTGAGTTGGACGGGGTTATGAAAGCCACATGACTGCACGTTAACGGGGTTAGGGTTAGCCACATGGCAGCGTGCAGACTCTTTCTGGGTTTCTCTGCCTATTAGGAAGAGGGGAAGTAAATCAGAACCCAGCCTGGAGTCTTATTTTCCCCCTAAGAAAATAAATTCATGACAGAGAGCGGCTGCCAAAGGAACCAATTTTCTTCCGCTGTCTCACTATTTTAAGATGAGGTTGTTTGATTTTTTTTAAATTTCGTTTTATTTATTTATTTTTGTAGAGCCTTAGTTCTCCAGATTTTCCATTGGCTGACTGGTAAAACTGAGGAGAGGTCTCTGGGACCGTGGCAGGGCACAGACATGCAGGAGGTGGTGTAGGAGACGTGGTGGAGGACAGGCGTGGGGGCAGCACCCGGGCCTGACTGAGCCCCAACGTTAAGTCTGTGCCAGCCCAGTGCTTTATGACAACACATTAAAGAGGAGCCAGGAAGTCTGGAAAGCGAGCTTTGCATTGTCTCTCCCCTGCCAACAAAGACCCAAACCTGGCACGCTTTATTGGACAAAAGGGCTCCTCTGACTCTCCGGGCTGCTCCTGTGAAATAAAAGTCAGGACGGAGAGGCAGAAACCAGGAAGGAGCGTCCAGGAGAGGCAGGGTGTGTGAGGGCTGTGGTGAGCGACAACAGAGGTCTCCTGAGGTTGCTGGTGTGTGTGTGTGTGTGTGTGTGTGTGTGTGTGAGCTGGGAAATGGCGAGGAATGCGCCGGCCGTGCCAGTGGCCGCGCTGGGTTGATCCGCTGGTGCGGAGAAGGGGGAAATCCAGATCAGCTATGACAGGAATGTGAGAGCAGATATCATTAGGGGTGCAGGAGCCTGAAACTCACAGCAGGCAGCAACGCAAACAGATAAACTGACTCTCACACACGCTCAGCAGGAGCATTTAGGGCGTCCCGGTCCTGGCATGAGGCGCCTGGATGTCATGTGGAGGAACGCAGGGACACGGGATCCACCGTGAACAGAACCCTCCTTTAAAATGTTCAGGAAGTGAAACCATCACCCGAGGAGCGACCACGTGCTATCATCGCAAAGATCCACAACGATAGGGACGTGGCTAACATTCTGCGACTCAGCCGTCTGCATTCACCCCTGATGTACAACGGAGCCCGTGTGTCCATCTTTCCTGACTACACAGCTGAAGTTGTGGCGCAACGGATGGCCTACAATAACGTGAGGAAGAAGCTAACCGAGGCGGGCGCTAAATGCTCACTACGCTATCCAGCCAAGCTGCAGGTTGTACACAACAACACTGTTAAGACTTTTCTCTCTCCGGCAGAGGCTGAACATTACACTGCTTCCATCGCTGCCGCAGCAGATGTCTCAAAATAGGCTCATAGGTTTGATAATTTTTGTACTTTGAAGCACAATATCGTTGGTTGTGTTTTTTTGTTTTTCTTTTCCTAATCGTATATCAGTTACATGTTATATTCTCAGCGGTCATTCTGGATAGACATTTCTTTCTTTATTCCTTTCATTAACTTCTTTCTAGTTTGAATATTCTCTGGTTTGTACATCCCCTTGTAGCCGTTATATACCTGATTCTGAAACTTATAATTGTCCAGGTGTGTTATTTGTACTGTTCTTTGTTTTTTGGAGATTTCCAGGGTTTTTGCTCCCTATCTAGGAGTGGTTATGGAAGTTCTCGTGGTGTGCTGCTCTGGTCAGTTCCCAGCAGCCTCCCTTAGCTCAAAGGGAAGCACTGTTTGTTTTTTCACTGCAGAGTGGGAGGAGGGTGGTTTGAGGGCGGTATTTGATCATTTGGTTTTAGAATATGGGGCAGGGAGGGGTGGGTGGGTGCCTTTTTCTTTCTTTTTTTTTTTTTTTTTTTTTTTTCTTTCTTCTCCTTTTTCCTTTTCTTTCTTCCTTTCCTTCCCCCCCCCCCCCTTTTTATTCAGCTCAGACATCACCTTTTTGTCCATCGTTCTGAATGTTCTTTGATTATGCCCCTTCCATGCCAGCTATGAATCCGATTACCTTCATTACCTGGAACTGCAGAGGTATGGGAAGGGCACTCAAGAGGGGCAAGGTTTTTTCTCACTTAAAGGATCTGTCGGCTGATGTTGTGTTCTTGCAGGAGACACATATCTCACCTGCAGAGCAGAGACGTTTGAGGACTTCATGGGTGTCGCGGGTGTATCAATCCAACTTCACCTCCAGGGCGAGAGGAGTGGCCATTCTCATTCGTAAATCTGTACCTTTCATATTTAAGTCACAGGTGACTGATTCAGGCGGGAGATATGTTCTTATTACTGGCTTTATTAATTCTGTCCCTCTGGCCCTCCTTAACATCTATGCACCTAACTTTGACTGTCCAGACTTCTACAAAAGAGTATTTAATCTCGTAGCGGAATACAGCGAACATAGGATCGTTGTTGGCGGTGATTTTAATTGCTACCTCGACCCTATCCTAGACAGGTCTTCTCCTAAACCTGCTCCACCATTGCAGTCCACATCGGTTATAACCAAATTAGCAACATCTTTGGATCTGGTCGATGTCTGGCGGCATCTACATCCCACAGAGTGCCAATACTCCTTTTTTTCTTCGGTACACAAATCCTCAACAAGAATTGATTATTTTCTGGTTGATTCAAACTTATTACCCCGTGTTTTCAAATCCACCTACCACCCTATTCTCATTTCTGATCATGCACCGTTGTCAGTTGAATTTAACTTTGATACTCAAAGAGCACAATACAATTGGAAACTTAATCCCTCCTTAAACTTGGACAGCTCCTTTTGCAAATTTGTCTCTAATAAGATTGTAGATTTTTTGGCCTACAATGACAATGGCGCTGTCTCTGATTCTACTCTATGGGAATCTTTCAAGGTTGTCATAAGAGGTGATATTATATCATACCAATCTAATGTTAAAAAGCTCAGACGTAACCGTCTGGCTGAAATTGAGAGGCAGCTGGCCACACTGGAAGATGCATTCCATAGCTCCAATTCTGACCACATATTTACCTCTATTGTGAACCTAAAGTATGAATATAACTGTATTTTGGGTGAGCGGGTTATGGATGATATCCAGAGGCTCCGTCAGAAGTATTTTGAACTGGGGGACAAGGCAGATAAAATACTATCTAGGCAGTTGAAGGGGATGCAGGCTGAGCGAGCCATTAATAAGATACTTTCTCCATCAGGCGAGCTTCTGACAGATCATAAGCTAATAAACAAAACTTTCTTTCAATACTACAATAAACTTTATGCCTCCAATACAACTGCATCTACAGAGGATATTACACGCTTTCTTGAGCCATTGGACATTCCAACTCTTGCAGATGCTGCCAGGCTGGAACTAGATGGTGAGGTGACTCTTGAGGAGATAAGGACAGCAATTCGCTCTTTTCCTAGTGGAAAGGCAAGCGGCCCTGACGGCTTTGGTATTGAGTTTTACAAGTCTCATATTGATATAGTGTCACCACTTTTACTGCGTATGGTCAGGTCTTCCGTGGAGGTTGGCCATTTTCCTGAGTCTTTATATGATGCTAATATTTGTCTTTTACTCAAAAAAGATAAAGACCCTACCAACGTGGCATCATATCGCCCCTTGAGCCTGCTTAACTCTGATCAGAAAATTATTGCTAAGGTCTTAGCCAACCGATTGTCCTCACACATTGGTGGTCTGGTACATCCAGATCAATCTGGATTCATTCCAGAAAGATTCTCTTTCTCCAACACAAGGAGACTACTTAATATTATGTACTCTCATGCTTTCCCCAACTCTGCAATCATATCTTTGGATGCTCAGCAGGCTTTTGATCAGGTGGAGTGGGGATACATGTTCGCTGTTCTCAGAAGATTTGGCTTTGGCACAGGTTTTCTGTCTCTGATAGAAATGCTTTACACTCAACCCAGGTCTCAGGTGTTGACCAATAGAGATAGATCACCCGCCTTTCTACTGAAACGTGGTACTAGGCAGGGCTGCTGCCTGTCTCCCATGCTTTTTGCTTTGGCTTTGGAACCCTTGGCTGTTGCCATTAGGTCTAATCAACTTATCACAGGTATCACATGCGGTACATCAGAGCACGTCATAGGTTTATATGCAGACGATGTAGTCTTGACGTTGCTTGATGCTAGTGCCTCTTTTCCACCGCTTCTTGAGGTGCTGCAGAGCTTTGGACAGCTCTCTGGTTTCACAATCAACTGGACTAAGTCTGCCTTTGTCCCTCTGTCTGATGGTCTTCACTCTGGTTTCCTGAATAGTTTACCATTAAAAATCTCCCATGACCACTTTATGTATCTTGGTATCAAAATTCCTGTAAACTCCAAGCTACTTTTCCAATTAAATTATTTAGAGTTACTCTCTAAGCTAAGAAATTGGATCGACAGCTGGCGGCTACTCCCACTCTCATTAATTGGTCGAATTAATATTATCAAAATGGTTGTCCTTCCTAAGTTTATTTATCTCTTCCAAAATATCCCAATTTTCATTCCTTCTTCCTTTTTTAATACATTGGATTCAATTATTATGCCATTCATTTGGGCATACAAGCCTTCCCGAATCTCTAAAGCGCATTTACAGAAAGCTAGATGTGAGGGTGGCTTTGGCCTTCCGATATTTCGGCACTATTATTGGGCCTGCAATGCGAGGGCTTGGACATTCTGGACGTCAGGCTCTGCCGGGGCGGGGACTCCTTCCGTTTCTCTCCCTGGCTGGCCTCAGATTGAATCTTATAACTTGTTGCTACAAACTTCTGCCTCATTACCTGCAATACTATTCTCTAAACCAGAAATCCCCCTAAAGAGGATCATGTCTGACTTCATACTCAGGAACTCAGTTAAGATTTTGACACAAATAAAGAGGGTCCTGAAACTCCCAGATCTGTCCATTTATGCCCCTTTGTGTAATAACCCCTGCTTTAAGCCAGGCCTCTCTGATCCCGCCTTCAAACTCTGGTCAGCCAGGGGTCTCTCCTCTCTCAAGGATCTTTTTACCAATAAACAGATTTCATCATACCCTCAGTTACAGTCTAAATTCAATTTGTCCCCAAATGATTTTTTTCGTTATTTGCAGGCTAGGAGTTTCGCAAACCAACTTGCTTTGAGCACAAATCAGCTTTCAGCGCAGCATATTTTTTATGATCTTCTTATAAAACCTCCCACTTCCAGATGTCTAATCTCACTGTTTGTAAATGTTTTCTCTATGCCAACATCATCTACTCATATCAGAGATGCCTGGTCAATTGATTTGGGAGTTACTATTTCCACTGCGCTTTGGGTTCGTGTGCTGTTAGGAATAAAAAACTGCTCTATTAATGCCAGATTGCAACTAATCCAGTTTAAAGTGGTGCATCGCCTGCACTACTCTAAAGCAAGGTTGAATAAAATATTCCCTAGTCATCCAAGTTCATGTGACCGATGTGGACACCCCAAGGCTACCCTTGGACATCAATTCTGGCACTGCCATCGTTTAACAACCTTTTGGTCTGACATATTTAATCTTTACCAAACGGCGTACAAACATCAGATACCTTCGGACTGTCTCACTGCTCTGTTTGGTGTCTCTGACTCCTGCTCTGCTCTGCCCCTGCCTGTTCGTGAGGCTCTGGCCTTTGGGATGGTCGTGGCTAAACGTGTCATTCTTACAGAGTGGAAGTCTGCCTCACCTCCCTCCTTTAAATGCTGGCTGAACAACATGGCTTCTTGTTTACATCTTGAAAAAATACGCTACACTCTCAATAATGATGTACGCAGATATGTTGGGACGTGGGGGCCATTCCTTGAACTTTTGAGTGGTGCCACTGGACACGTGTAGTGATGGATTGGCGTCTGCAGTGTGGCTCTGCTGCCTCCCTGCCTGTCAGAAAGCCTCTCGGTTGGTACACAAGGGACTTAATACACCCTTACGCACTCATTTCCAGCAGTATGCGGAGGAGCTGAATATTTTATTTAATTATCATACTTGTTTTGGTTATACAAATTAACCTTCCCTTTTTATTTTTTTATTATTATTATTATTATTATTATTATTATTATTATTATTATTATTATTTATTTTTATTTTTTTTCCTCTTTCTTCCCCATCTATCTTTTTTGCTGTTCTATCTTCTATTCTTGATAACTTGGGGTGGGTTGGGTCAGGGTATCGCTGTTTTTGTTGTTTTTATGGTTACATAAGTTATAGTTGGGCAGCTGTACTCTGGAATTTATTTGTAACTGCAATCTTGTTTGGATTCATTCACTAATGTTGTCATTGTAGAAGATCTCAAAGCCAGCGTCTTCCGACGCCAATTAGTCATTGCAGTCTGATCGATGTTCTGCATATCTTTGTATTTTGATAACTGTCCTGCAGTTTTGTTAATTTGTTGAAAACAATAAACATATATATAAAAAAAAAAAAAAAAAAAAAAAAATGTTCAGGAAGTGGAGGAAAAAAAAAAACTCCCTTCATGGTTCTGCCAGAGTTCTGAGTGGACCCAGCTTTATAAAAATCATGATGTGGCCTCAGCAAAGCTGCAGAAAAGCTGCTGTAAGAGACGGTGCCTTGCAAAAAGTATCATCACACCGCATGAACTGTTTCCAGATGTTGCCACGTTACAAGCACAAATTAAATTGTGTGTCACAGAGCCAAACAAACTAGATTATGACGGGGAATGAGATACCGTTTTCAAAAAAATTTCACAAATCAAATATCGCACTGTGCAATATTTGACCGATCTGCACGACAGTACCTTAAATGTCTGCTGTCTGTTTCTGTTAAAGGGGACATGTTCCTTTCTACTGTCGCCACTTTCTTGTGCAGGAGGAGGGATTGCTGCAAAGTCAGAGGCCCAATAAAATGGGCTGGGTTTCCTTAGATTAAAAACCCCGGCTGGGTCCGAAACGTTCTAATTATAGCCCCTAACTCCCGTTTCTTGACTTTTCATGAGGTCAACAGTAAAAAAATATATATATCGTGGGGAGGAAATAAGCTTCGGACTGCTGTGCCGATTTCAGACAGCCTTTGACTCCAGCGTCATTTTGTGATGGAAATGCACTGTAGGTCACATCTGGACCTACAGCCTTCTGAAAATGTACAACAAAGTGAGCGCTCTCTTCTCTCTGGACATTTTCAATGATTTCCGTGAGGTAGGCTGGTTTTATATGCCATGTCACGCAAGGGATTGTGGGATTCCTTCTAGCTCCTTAGCACGGATAAGGGACATCAAAAGCTCCCTATGCTAAAGGAACCATGATAGGAAGCATGCAGGCTCCTTTTCCTACCTTCTTCCTCACTGACAGCATTATTCAGACCGCACTTATCGTGGCGAACAGTCACGCTCTTTCACTTTGGCTGAAGAGTCTTTAACAATTAGATCTTTTTGGACACAGCCCTTTCAACCAGCTGCCATAATAAACTGACTAGATTGTGTTATTAAGAATCAAATTATGATGCTTGATACTGAATGTGAAAATGTCTGATTTGGCTCAATATAGTACAGCTGTAGATATAGATTTGCTTGTCTTGCAATGGGCTTGGTGAGTTGGTCAACATGCCTCATCTAATGTCAGCAATGTTTGCTTCAATACTTTAAATTTATTAGACTGAATAAATGTCATGTCCAACTCCATATTGGGTCAAAACTGACTGCTATTTGTAGCAATTCATACTTTAATCCACCCCAGGTCCAGCTGAACAGCCCAAAGCATGATGCAGCTAATACTCTAAACACCTTCAATATGGCTGCTTCAGATAGTTATTATCCCCCTAAAAATTAAATAATCTTTAGAGAACAGCTATTTGTAGTCACTCTAATTTTTTTGTGTCCAATACAACATTCCTTCAATGGATCTGAAACATTTAAATGTGACAAAAAAGCAAAAACAGGAGAAACCTGTAATGACCAAATACATTTCAATTCACTTCAATTAAATTTGATTTATTATAGCGGCAATTCATGAAACATGTCATCTCGAGGCACTTTACAAAGTCAAAATCAATCATATTATACAGATTGGTCAAATATTTCCTACATAAGGGAACCAGTTGATTGCATCAAAGTCCCGACAAGCAGCATTCACTCCTGGGGAAGCGTAGAGCCACAGGGAGAGTCGTCTGCATTATCCATGGCTTTGCAGCAATCCCTCATACTGAGCAAGCATGAAGTGACAGTGGAAAGAATGATGATATTCAGCTATTTCATTTCAAATCTGTTATTTTTTAACAAAATCCGTTTAAAAAATAAATGATTTTCTGCTTGTCATTTAATTTTCCTGTTTTTGCTGTAAAGACGAGTGCTGAAGCAGAGGAAGGAAGCAGCCTCACGAGCCTCGTTAGCGGAGGAAGAAGTTGTGATTAGCGCGGTGCCAGTGAAGGCCAGGGGTCAGTAATCCTGAGCCCTGATGGATGCGTTTGCTCCTAGTGGGATTTCAGTGTTTCGCAGCTAAAACGTTGCTTTGACCTTCCTTTTTTTTTATTAAATGACGTCCATTTTGGCCGATATACTCAGGCGGCAGAAACGTGACGACGTCGCTCGTTTTAAATAATCACACGAAAGCCTATTTGGCTCATTTGCATCTTTCAAGCGTTTAATTACTTTAATCACATGCATCAAATTCTGACAGCTGTGCTCCATCTAGAGGTTTTTTTTTTTCTTTTTTTACATAAATACAGGTTGCTTGGTTTGTAAATGACTGAATGTTGGTCCCAGATGTGAATGAGCAGGTTTTCATCCCAATAACTAATGTTTAAATCATGGTAGCGCCTCATTTAGAAAGGGTGTTAGTCAGGAGGCAGAGGCAGATTTGCCTCTTTTTGAAAAGAAAAAAATAAATAAATCCGAACACGGCTTTATTTTGAGATAAACAAGAACCCGCCGCAGCACAGCTCCTTCCGGCTGAACGCACTAAAAGCACAGGCTCCTTTCTGCCACCGAGCATCAGGCTCTGCAGCAGCCGGGCCCAGTGGAGCGAAAAGAAAAGACAGGAGGGTCCGTGGTCTGAGACCTGCTGCTGCAGACACAGTAACAGCACAAGACATATTGCTATTCAGACACAGAGAGATGATTTTTTTTTTAAGGCCATGAATCCCTGTGTGCCTGCCTGAGGGGTACACACAGCATTATGAGAAGGATTTGAGCTGACACAAGTCACAGTCGCTCCATCGCTGGTGTGAACGAGGAGGAGGAGGGGATGAATTATTCAAGCAGCTGGATCTGGAGGGCCTTGACGTCTTGTTGTTTTATTGGGGAGGAAAAGCAAGCAGCCCGCAACAAGCCGCGCCTCCCCGCGAAAGCCTACCACCATCACACCACAACGGCAGGATGAAAACCTGAGAGGAAGCTCAATTTTGTCC
The DNA here is from genome assembly GCF_011125445.2 of Fundulus heteroclitus. Classification (NCBI taxonomy): domain Eukaryota; kingdom Metazoa; phylum Chordata; class Actinopteri; order Cyprinodontiformes; family Fundulidae; genus Fundulus; species Fundulus heteroclitus. Next base: position 18,112,863 of record NC_046361.1, read on the forward strand.
CCCCCCCCCCTCCTCCTCTTCACTCCAGAGGACAGGGCATCATTTCAGAGGAGCAGCAGTGGAATAATAGCTACCTCTCAAAATGACAGCCATCGCTGCAGCACACCATCACAGATTGCAGGTCTATCACTCCCCACACGCCAGACGAAATGACAGCCCCGCCTCGCTGATAGCGAGGCATCTCAGCCCCGAGTAGGTGTTCCTCGTGGCTTAGCCCGGCTTTGATGCTTTTAGAAAAGCGCAGCGCAGCAATATTGGGCTCCGAGATTCACAACCTGCAGCTGAGATGATCTCCCAAAAGCTGCCAGTGAAGCAGAGAAGATAGAAGGCTGGAGAAAAAAAAAAAAAAAACAAACCAGAATAAAAGTCTGTTATTCTAGCAAAAAGAAAAATCTATGAGCAGAGCCTCTGCTCACAGATTTTTCTTTTAAGCTTAAATATATAAAACAGGGACTCAGAGGCTTCTTTTTAAAAGCAATCAGACCTATTTATCTTTGAAATGAGCACAATAAGTAGAGGTCGTCACGTTACAGCAAACTCCAGCACTGCAAAAAGAGAACTAAAAATAAGTAAAAATGTTCTTGAAATTAATGTATTTACCCTTGATTTGAGCAGATGAATAAGATTATTTGCCAATGGAATAGGTATTTTTTACCCCTACAATAAGATTAGATATACTGCACTTGAAATAAGATGATGGAGATGAAATCTTCCTATTTTAAGTGCAAAAATCTTATTCCATTGGCAAATAGTCTTATTTACCTGCTCAAATGAACGGTAAATATATTCATTTCAAGAATTTTTTTTATTATTTTTAGTTCTATTTTTGCAGTGAGCAGTATATTACTGAGGTTTTATGTGACAAACACACGTAGGGCACAACCGTAAAAAGATTTTATACATGGTTTTCAAAAGCTTGAAACATATGTGCATTTGAATTCAGTCCCCTTTACTCTGAAGCCCCCAAATAAAACCCAGCGCAACCATTTGTGTAATTTACCATCCGTCGAAAGGATGGAGGGTTCCTTAAAACCAGCCTTCATGGAAAAGAAGCAGGGCTAAAACTATTATTGAGAGGTTGAAAACATTGTGTATTGAACACACTAAACGTGTGCAATGAGATCAAATGTATTGTTTTTAACGTGCACAACTATTTACGGTGGAAAAACTGAAGTCTGCACTGCAAAACAGACCTTAAAATAAGTAAAATGTTCTTAAAATGTGGGTTTTTGTCCTTGATTTGAGCAGATGAATGATATTATCTGCCAATGGAATGAGTATTTTGACCCCTAAAATAAGATAATTAGACATCCTGCACTTGAAATAAGACGATGGAGATGAGTTGTTCCTATTTTAAGATCTAAAATCTTATTCCATTGGCAAATCATCTTATTTACCTGCTCAAATCAAGGACAGATAAACTAATTTTAAGAAAATTTTACTTATTTTTAGTTCAGTTTTTGCAGTGTGAACACATCCTCCCCACTGCTAGGCATGGTGGTGGCAGCATCATGGTGTGGGGATGGCCTTCTTAGTGGTGTCATCACTCCACAATTTGTTCTGGTTAATCACCTAAAATCCCAATAAAACAATAAAACATCATGTGGTTTGTGAGCACGTCTCACAGAGAGGACGGAGGCGCGATCTGTGGTGTAACTCATTCGTTTATTTTAATTCCACAAATTTTTCAAAAAAATTACAAAATACTCAAATGGAGAGAACACAGGACTCACAATTTTTCTTATTATTTCTACCTTTTTGTTTTACATTGTGTCATCCCATGGCGACTACTCATATATACAATAAGCTTCAAGATACCAGTATATATATAAATCTTAGCAGTCAGAATGTACATTCTGCTATTGCCGCTTTGAAACAAGAAGCTAAACCATTGACAACACTTAACATCAAAGGCTTCGGAGACACAAAAAAGAGAGGGAATAAAAGGCGAGGTGAGGATGACGCCGATGCTGAGGAGGGAGACGGTGAGAGGAGGTGGGATGGAGTGACAGGCAGTCGTCAGCGCTTCAAAGTCTTTTTACGCTAACTTTGATTTTTGCAGGCGTTTAGATAAAAACATAGTGCTCCATGGGAAACTGTGGTCCCTTTTAATGCAGGTACAGTTTCTCCAGCTGGTCAGAACTAAAATAGAAGAAAAAGTCTTTTTTTTGTGGGGGTACATGTCCATGACAGTCTTAGTGCACGGATACAAGCGGAACCTTGTGGACTAATGTGACATGTAACAGTCAGTGGCACACACACACACACATAAACAACACTACCGAGCCCCCAGGAGCTGGGCGTGCCTCACAAAATAACATAAAAACAAGGCATATGATGAAAAGATGGACACAACGATCCCTGCACCTCCTGATGGTCAGCAGAAACCCAGGAGACGAGCAAGAATTTGAACTTTCTGATTGCTTTTGGCCTACTTCATGCTGCCATACAGGTCCCGTTTAAATGGTTTCCTGATTTAACACGTGCACCAGGTCTTGCTTAACCTATTCAAAGATTAAAAATCAAGGCATGAACTCATTTTAGGCTTTAAGATTGAACAAAATTCAAATCTAGCTTCGGGTTTGATGTGAAGAGAATAAAAAAAAAAACGCCCAATTTGGCTTAAAACTGGTCCAATTAAAACCATTCTGCTGAAACCCAGCAGACGACAGCGACGCCGCTCCGCTCCTCCTGTCGGATTAATTAAAGCCGAATTAAAACCGTTTTAGCAGAGCTCCCGGACGCTCGCTCAGTGCAAAGTTCTCCTCTTCAAGTGTTTCAGATGCGTAACTCAACACGTTAACTCTGACAAAGCCGCTGCGCGTCACCGCTGACGGATGGACTGACGGATGAGTGGGTGGGTGGGTGGGTGTGGAGGGAGGGCGTGGGCTCATGGTTTACATACAACAAGGCGTATGTGGGACTAAATCTAACACAGCGAGGTCACAACCCAACGGCGCCTCTCAGAAACTGCTCGTATAATGCCATGGTGCTCCCCTCTGAAACAAGGGATAATGCTTCAAAACAAGTTATATCGGAGGCTGAAACGACTTGGAGTCCACACCTAGTAATAATAATAATAATTATTATTATAATTATATGTTTATATATACTATTTACAGACTGAAAAACGCCATGCTGCAGCTTTTCTTAAAATTATGAAAAACTTCCAACAATGTATTAAAATAAACGTTGAATTTAAGATAGCACTTGTTATTTTTCCCCATAAATGGTCTGACAGGTCTTTATTTTTTCGGCTTTTTTTTTCATTTTTTATCTCTTGATAAGCACAGTGTCTTGTTCTAGCACCTACAAAACATCAGGGAAGCTTGTCATGCAGGAGTCTTGAGGATGTTGTCACTACTGGTTATATACCAAAGAAAGTCAACGCCTTGAAAAAGAAAATAATAAAAAATAAAAAAACAGAAGAAAAGAAAAAGGAAAAGGTCCTTGACGGGAACAGAAACTGAAGGAAATCAGAGGATCCGCTTGGCCCAGGCCTGTTCTTCAAGACGGAAAGTGTTCAGAGGTTCCTGAGGAGCCTCCAAGACGCTCGCTGCTTTAGTGACAACTTCCTGTGTCCTGCACTCGTCAGTCGCCGCCTCCATCCGGTTGGTTACAGCTGCTTGTCACTTTCCTTCTTCAGTCGGCTGGAACCGAGAGAGAGAGAGAGAGGACGCGTTAAAATGTGGAAAACTGCAGCCAGGTCAGGTGTGAGATGTGGTGCTAATCCGACCTGTAGTAGTCCTCCTGACCAGGCAGGGGTCCTCCGTGCATGTGATGGTGCCCGTGGAGCCACTGCTGCTCCATCGCCAGCCTCTGGAGCTCTGCCGACTGGGCGTGCATGGCCTGCAGCTGGTGGGCGGCGGACATCTGCGGCGGGAGGCCTCCCGGTAGGTCCCGTGGGTACGGAGCACCTGGAGGGAGAAGACGCGATCAGGAGGAGCGGAGGCGCTCAGAATGATGGATTACAGGAGGAGGGGATGCTGACGGGGGGAGCTTACCGAAGACCGGGTGGCGCAGCATCTCGTGCTCGTGCGGCGGCTGGCCCAGCAGAGGGTTGGGGATGGCGCCGGGCGGGTAGGGGAAGCGCGCCAGGTGAGGTCCGGCTGCCAGGGGGTCTACGGCCAGCGGGTGGGCCCCCGAACCTGGAGGACAGACAAGGCATTCACCACCACCTTCTGGGTGTCAGAGTCTGAGGATCAGGGTACACTCAATACATGACAGCTTCATACAGTGGTACTCCTCTCATGGCCCAGACCAGCGACTGCCTCCACCATCAGCCCCACCCTCTTAATTAATTCACCCCAATGTTTCAGATTTGGCTCCAAAAGTCTCGTTTTAGTCGCCGTTCATTGAGATGAGAGAAGTATTCACGACACATCACAACTTCAATAAAAGAAACATCATGGTTTAAATATCTACTTATTTATATTGTCAGAACCTTGCAAAAGTATGGACACCCCCTTGGTTTTCAAACCCACATTTTGTCACATGACCACAGACTCCACTGGATCTTATCTGGGCTTTATGTGATCGACCAGCACAGGGTCTTCACAGTGGAGGGGAAGCAACTTGTGATTTTGCAAAGCAGCTCCAGTTCAGTCAGACTGGATGGCGTTTGCCTGTCAACACCGATTCTCAGTGAGATTTAGGCCTGGACTTTAACTAGGCCAATTAATCGAGCACATAAAAAGGTAGAAATAACTATTCCACTGTAATACTGGAGTTGATCGCCCTAGAAGGTAAAGCTTCGCCTGCTTTAATGTTGCTGCGGCCACCATGTTTAATGGTGGGGGATGTGCAGCCTTAGTTTTCTCCACAGGGCGTTGATCCCATCTGTTCGCCATCGCCCCTTCATGGGTTTTGTTTTTCGGACTGGACTTCTCATGACCTTCTTGGTTTGCAGATCCTCCCACCCGAGCTGTGGATCTCTGCAGCTCTTCCAGAGCGACCATGGGCCTTTTTGCTCTCCTTGCTCAGCCTAAGGCCGACGGCCATGTCTTGGCAGAGGCACGGTTGTGGGATAATGGGTTTACCAGTCCTAGTGACCATCAAAGCTTGGGATATTGCTTTACAAGTGAACTCTGCTCTAAACGTCTCCACATCATCCTCTCTGACCGGTCTGCTGCGTTCCTCTGGCTTCATGAAGCTGTTTGCTCACTAAAGTTCTCCATCTAACATCTGAGGCCTTCACAGGACCGCTGGGTTTATACTGAGATTAAATTACACACAGGCCAGCTGGAATCACCAACTAAGACAGTTTATGGGACTGGATTTTATTCAGGGGTATCGGAATAAAGGTCGATTATAGAAAGCGCTCTAAACCAAATGTAATTATTCATCTGCTTCTCAGTTAATTATTAATTATCCACATGGAAGTTTGTGGTTATAACGTGACAAAAGGTTCGGGGAGTATCTCATACTGTTGCAAGGCACGATACATTTACCATTTAATACAAATTAAACAACCATTACAGACAAGATTAATGACAAAATAGAAAACATAATTTTATATTACTGTTCAAATTTCTGTCTTTATTGAAAACAAAAACACAAACTGCAAAAAGGGGAACTAAAAGTAAGTAAAATGTTCTTAAAATTTGTATATTTTTTATTGATTTGAGCTGGTAAATCAGACTATTTGCCAATGGAATGAGAATTTCTACCCCTAAAATAAGATAATTAGACATCCTGCACTTGAAATAAGATGATGGAGATGCATTGTTGTTATTTTAAGGGCAAAAATCTTATTACATTGGCAAAAAGTCTGATTTACCAGCTCAAATCAATGAAAAATACACTCACTTCAAGAGGATTTTACCTACTCTTAGTTAAATCTTTGCAGTGCAATCTTACATCTTGCATTCTAACTTATATTATTAACTAATCAATCCTGTATATCAACCAGCTAAGAGTTAACGTTGCTTTATGCTTGACGTTCCACGTGGAAATGAGACGTGCAGACACAACATCTGCAGCGTTTAAGCTCTGTGCTGCTCATATGATGCGGTGCAATGGCGCACAATCGCTGTGCCGCGCACGATCAAAGTTCAACTATGCTCTCCTTTCACTGCAGCGCACAGACGCAGATTCTATAGAAACTGTTTTTCAGAGAGAAAGACCAGCGCTGCACAGAACCCCGCAGCAAGCCGTGTCCTCTGAGGAAGCGGCATCACTCTGAAGTAGCACTATTCTCCTAGACTCTAGAGGGCAGCGTTGAGCTTCTATGCCCAGCGTACTACACTCCACCTACGTTTAGAAGTAGAAAACATTTGTTTCCAACATTTAAGCCTTTCTTCCAAGAGTAAAGACAATGCCTGTCCAGAAATCTATTTGGACCAAATCTTAAAGATGTCTATATTTACGAACCTGCGCTAGAAGGAGCGTTTGTTCGTCCGCCATGTTTTTCCACAATTTTCGCGGAGTGGAAACTTTTGGCCGTGAAGAAGCCAAAATTATGTAATATGGCTGTGCAGATGCGTCAAGCATAAAGCAGGCTTTAAGCTACTATAAACTAACATGATTAGAAACTAATCAGGATAGTTTATATAACTGGAAACTAATTACAACAGCATCACTGTTAAATCCAAGCAGGGCTTTCGTTTACCTTGGTGGAGAGGGTCTTGCTGGTGGAGGTGGAGATGGGAGTGGATGTGCGAGTGCTGGTGGTGGTGCGGCGTGACGTTGAACATCTGTAGTCGTGCGATGGGGTCGTTGGCCACCGTGGCCATCCTCTCAGCGTGGAGCCGCTCCGCTGCCAACCTCTCCGGGTAGGTCATGTCCGGCCGGAGCTGCGGACCGGGCAGGGCGAGCCGCTCCCGCTCCAGTGGGTTCAGGCCCGGATGAAAGGAGGCGAAGGGGTGAGGGCCGGCCATCGGGGGTAAGGTGAGGGCCCCGTGCCGGGCGAAGTGCTCCATGGGATTGGTGGAAGGATGGAGCGAGTCCATTTCTGGAGGCTTGACCTCGAAGCCGGGTTTCATGCGTTCCCTAAGCTCCCGCTCGCGGATCTCCCTCTCCCGCATCTCGCGCTCTCGCAGCTCGCGCTCCCGCATGGCCGGGTCGGCGTTGTACAGGCTGGGCATGTGGTAGGCCAGCAGCGGGTCGGCGGGGTTCAGGGACACGAAGAACGGGTGGTTCCTGTTGGTGGGGGACATGACGTGCGGCCTGGCGTACTCGCTGAGGGTGCGCAGGGCGGGCGTGTCGGGCCCGATGTACGGAGGCACCGCTGCGATGGTGGTGGGGGGGCCGTCGAATGGGGGGCGCATGTGGGCGGGGCCGGCCATCTGGGGCTCGCCCATTCTGCTTTCATGAGCAGAACTGGAAGCTTTCTGTGAGGAAAGACGTGAAACACTTAGCAAAACACCCCAAAAACAAGTAGAAACGGCGAAGGAAGGAAGGAAGGAAGGACTCACCGCCGCACGCTCCACCTCCTTCTCCCGTTCACGCTCTCTCTCTCGCTCTTTCTCCTTCTCCCTTTCCCGCTCTTTCTCTTCCCTCGCTTTCTGCTCTGCTTCTCTCTTTGCTCGCTCCAGAGCCTCCTCCCTCTTTTTGGCCAGCTTGGACGACGCCAGCGGAGTGAAGTAGAAATCTGTCCGAGCGCACGAGTTGTAACCTCGGTCCAGGTGCTTGTAGAACCTGTGGGGAAAAACAAGAGCGTTTCCTGTTCATGAACCACAACAAGCAGGCTACGTCTTAATTTTTCCACGTCGAATGTCAGCCTTTATTCATGGATCTTTATTAATAAGTGCATTATTCAAAACGTGAATAAACTCCCTCAGCCGCCACTTTTGCTGCTACGCTGACTCTGAATTAAAACCCTCATTGCTATTCATTGGCAGCCTGAGAGTCACTTAAGCACAAGGTAACCACATATAGTCATATTCAGATGCCTTGGTTGGCTCACGTCTCACTGTAATTAATCTCCCTCCCCTCCATCCTCTGTAATTCTAAACTATCAGCCAGCTCAGGGCTAATTGTGGCCTTGCACAGCCGTTCTGCTGACCACGTGCTATTTGCTGCCTACATCAGAGCCTTAAAACAGGGAGACAGCATTTTCTTTTTTTTTTTTTTGGGTGCAAAGCAAACCTGTAACCACACAGGCAAATATTAGCTTATGTAAGGGCTGCATAGTAAAAAAAAAAAACAATTATTGCTACATTTTACGTGTATATTACAATGATGACATTGGTTAAAATTAAGCTCTCTACTCTCTCCCGTCCATCATCGTGATTTCCCCACCGCCCTCCGTCCGTTTTATATATGTCAGCCTTAGGAATCAAGGGCTGTTAAACTTGATCTCAACAGACAAATATACGGTAGGCATGCAAAGGATGAATAGGGATTTAAAATTCCCGGCCCACAAAATGTTGCATCCCAGCAGTCCTTTGCTATTCTGATCATGATTCCATAGATTTTGCAGCTCGTTTGTTCCATACCCAGAACCCATATTAATGGATTCTGGGTATGAATTGGTGACCAATATTTAATATTCCATTAACACCCATATTAATGGATTGTAGGGATGCACCAATATCGATCTCTGATATTATTACTGCGGTTATGTCTGATAGCTGATATTTACCGATGAGAGTGTATACACACATATTTACGTTTCTGTGATGGTCAGATTTAGTAAAGTTTTGCACCGCCTGAAAACTCTGCTAACTGAATTTGTGGGTTATTGTCTAGACTTACACACTGCTTTTCATGTCTTCTTTGGACACCGTGAAAAACGACCACGCTGCTGACATTGCATCTCTGCTTCATTTAAAAAAAAAAAAAAAAAAAAACACAATCCTGGCTGTGATGCATCACTGTCACATGACCGAAGAAAACCCGCATGGCCAACCCCACCCCCCTCTAGAAGCACAGGCGACTAGAAATAAATCGGTTGTATCGGCCCAGTTTTACTTATCAGACTGATACTGATATGATAAAAAATGATTAACATCAGCCGATACCGATAATAATGCCGATAAATCGTGCATCCCTTATGGATTCCCTTTTTACTCTGATTTCATTCCACTCTGTAACTATTTTCATGACTCAAAATATTTCAAATTTTCAAATAATTGCGTAATATTTTCAGATGACCTTACATTTAACTGTCATTTATTTTGGTTCTGATCCCGTTCAGGCTTGTTTACTCTTCCAATCACTCTAAGCAACCTCCTGCTGGTAGATGTTATTTAATGAATTCACCAACATTTGCTTGCAGTAGATTATGACAACACTGCAAGAAGGGAACTAAAAGTAAGTAAAGTTTTCTTAAAATATGTACATTTTCCTTCATTTGAGCAGCTAAATCAGAGTATTTGCCAATGGAATGTAATCTCTACCCATAAAATAAGATAATTAGACATCCTGCACTTAAAATGAGATGATGGAGAGGAACTGTTCTAATTTTAAGTGCAAAAGTCTTATTCCATTGGCAAATAGTCTGATTTACCAGCTCAAATCAATGAAAAATACACTAATTTAAATTTTTTGCAGGGAAGTTGGTTTATTTGGGTTGGTTACTGGTATCAAAGCACATGGAAGTTAAAAAGTAATGCTTTTTAACATAGTTTTTAAGTGTGCCGTTGCTGCAGGTGACCCAAACTCCATTTAACGAGGGCAGGATGTGTTTCTAGACAAACATCCCAGAATCAAACGGCTGAATTTGTTCCTTAGCGCACAATCAAGCTCTCCACCGTCCTGCCAACAACCAAAATATTTGATTCAGCTGACACGACTAAAGGATACACGTTTAAAGACTGGTTTAAAGCCTTTTTTAATGAGCAAGGAACCTCCGTTGCTGCACACCTCCTGTCAGCTGGCTGAACGAAGGTGATCAGACTTTTTTTTAGACGTAGAAAGACGCATTTGGCTGTTCTGGTCACAAAACAAGCGTTTAGTCATGGTATGAAAGCTCAAAAAATGCCACTTGTTACACTTATTAAGGCAACGCTGATTAAAAACTATAATTTGAAACCTATGAGCTGGTGGGCCAGCTGTTTTTAATAACTCATTGTATATGTTTTTAATCCTTTGCTCAAGATTATCATGTCTTTAGACTCTATTATCGGCCTGTGCCAAATGTTTAGTTGAAGCCCCATGGTGGGTAGAAAACCGCACACTGCCGATACAAAACAACCAAAACTGCAACGTTTGTTGTGTCTTGTTGTCGTTTCCAGACGTACCGTGCTGATTGGCTGGCGTGGCTGGGCGTGTTGACAACAGTGGGCTCCGGGGAGGGGCTCCTCTGTGGAGGAGGTGGGCTCTCCGGCTCTTCCGACTCATCTGGAGGCTCCTCCTTGATGTGTACAGGTGGGACCACCTGGGCGGGCGGAGCGCAGCTGACCGAGGCAGGGAGAGGCATGGAGATGGAGGAGGACGGGGCGGAAGAAGAAGAAGAAGACGGCGGCGGCTGTAAGCCGGGCATAGAGTTCGACGAGGAAGGTGGAGGCCCGCTTGGAGGTAGAACTGTGCTGAAAGGATGCGAGGAGAAAGGCGGCTGCGGCGGTGCCCCGCTGGGATGCGAGGCCGCTGCGGGAGGCGGGAGGGGAGGAGGTGGGGGAGGCTGGTGGCTGGCTGAAGGCGGGAGGCTCTGGGACTGGGTGAGAACCGGAGGCTGGGCTGGTGGAGGTTGGAGCTGCGGCCCCTGAGGCATCAGCTGGAGAGGAGGGGGGTGCGCCGATGGAGGATGATGGTTGGATAAAGAGCTGAGGGGCTTTAGGGCAGGAGGTGGAGGCAGGTTTGAAGGCATCTGAGGGAACGGAGGCGCAGACACGTGAGGTGGGTGTTTGTGAGACTGTGGGGTGGCTATCTGAGGGATGGGGGTGGTTGGGGGAGGCTTGATGTGAGGCATGGGCATGGGTGCAGGGGGCAGGGGCTGCTCTCTGGGAGGCTGGCCTTCTCTCTGAGAGGACGGCTGGGGCTGGAGAGGAGGAGTGTGAGACCTCTGCTGTGATTGGCCCGAGACGGGCGGGGGCGGGACCTGAGAGGGAGCCACGGGGAACCCGTGAGGGGCCATGGCGAGAGGATGCGGCATGTGTGGAGGACCTGTTTGTAGTGGATGTGGCATGGGAGGCATGGGCCCGTGATGAGGGCTGGGCAGAGACTGAGGCGGCACGGAGGAGCCAGGAGGCGAAGCCTGAGTCAGCGGCGAATGAGGAGACGGTAGCCTCTGAGGGTGAAGCGACGCCCCAGACTGGATGAGAGACATCGGGCTGGTCTGGGGCAGAGGCTGAGGAGGTAGAGAGGCGGAGGCGGCGGTGGGGGCCACCTGTGGAGGCAGAGAGGGGGCTGAGGTCGTAGGTAGAACAGGCGCTGAGGAGGCGACCGAGGTGCCTGGTTGACACTGGATGACCGGAGGGTGCTGGCTCTGCAGGAGCTGCTGCTGCTGGGCCGAAGAGTCGGAGTCGCTCTCGTTGTCTCGGGGGCTGGGGATGCTGGGAGATGAGCTGCGGTTGTCCTGGTCGATGTCTTTCGGGTCGCTGCTGAGCTCCTCGTTGATGCTCCTCCCGTCGGAGCTCTCGCCCTCGCCCTCTCCCTCCCCGTCACATTCTGAGGGCGAGTCAGGCCGAGCGAGCTCCTGAGAGACAGAGAGGAGAACGAGATGAAGCTCTCCCCAGTGAAGTGCAGCACCGTGCTTACAGCAACACTAAACCCAAACTCACCTGTGTCTTGGACTTTTTGGCACTGGCCCTCTCAGGTTCCTCTGCGTCTAACGCTCCCTTCTCTCTTTGCCGTTTGGCCGTCTTTATCGGTGAGGGAGCTTCCTCTTTAATCTTCTGTAGAGCAGCAGAGCCATTAGAGCTGCATGGGGGTGCGCAGAGAGAAAACATTTAGTTTAAATAAGTGTCGACGTGGTGTTTACCTTGCTTGGCTTCTTCATGGAGTCTGTCTTGCTGTCGGTGCTGTCGGTGCTGGCCGCGCTCGGCGAGGTGCGGCCGCTGGAGCGCAGGTCCTCGTTGGTAGGCGAGGCTCGGCCATCGGGACTCACTGTCTGCTTCTTACGACCACTACGTAGCGTTGACATCTGCTTTCACAGTTGAGACGAAAGGGCGTCAGGCTTCCACGTGTGGACGCAAAAGTAACATTTTTCAAACGTCATCGGGAGCTTACAGATGAGCCCGTATTTCTACAGAGGTTAGATGTGAAGGCGTAAAAACAGAAGAATGGATACAGAACAGATGGACGGATGATGTATGAAGGGAGACGAGAGGATGGATGGATTTGGTGTGAGAATGAAAGTCTTCTTTCCCTTTCAACATTTACCCAGACATGGAAAATACTTAATGTCTGTAAATCCCCAGACTTTGTAGGAGCCTGAGCACCATGAAACGCTATTCCTGCTCTATTCATTTAGTGACAACAGACCGTGCATTCTGGCCACCCTTTTCTCCAGGGACAGATGGAAGATTTGTTTCCTAAAGGTGAGAATAGATGGGATGGGTGTGGAGCGGCTGTGTGTTTTGGCGCACCGAGCCTCGGTTCCGTCGAGTCCTCATGCTATGCTTCCCGCCGAGTCCATCCTCTTCCTCTTTGACGGGTTTGAACATAAATGGCGGCGGGTCCACGGGCTTCTCGATGGGGGGCAGCTCCCCGTACTTCTTGAAGTGGATGCGGCAGTCGGTGCACAGCAAGATGTTCTCCCGGCCCCCGTGGTGCCAGTCCTTGGAGGCTGAGGAAAGCCATTTACACAGTTGTGAAATAAGACACTCTCACAGGGGGGGAGGTGAGAGGAATAAACAACACGCTGCAATGAACCGACAACTACAGAATACAAAAGAAGCCGCTCGACTGGCTTCTAACTTTACATTTCCGGTGGTACAACCCTGCGCCTAAATTGTCAGTGATTTATTATACTGTGTTAACAAGGTGAAGCCAAACGAATTAGCCACCCTTGTGATGGCAACCTTAGACTGTTCAGCTGGCAGCCCGGGTCTGGGAGCCAGCTGTGTGGAAAAAAATAAAAAAAAAGAGGGAAGGATAATGAGGTGGAGAGAGTGAACGAGCTGTGGGCTCATGTCTGATTTGATCAAATTAGTCCTGACATCCTCTGATGCCCATCTGTCACGCAGCTCCGTGTCGGGGCGGGATCACACGGATCCCAGGAACAGGACCAGGAATAGCAAACCCAGTCCAAACCATGACGAGTGTGCAGAAGCCGATTCGTGTGGTTTGCTTACTGGTAGTGAAGCAGTGGCGGCAGGCGTAGCCCTTCAGCTCCTGCTCGCTGTCTTCGCTGTCAAAGTCATCTTCGCTGGCTGAGCTCAGGTCCACTGCAGAAAAAAAAAGGACAAATGCATCACATATACAGGTTTCCCAGGTTCGGTATCCATCTCACACTGAAAAAAACGGATCTAAAAACAAGTAAAATGTTCTTAAAGTTAGTCTATTTGTCCTTGATTTGAGCCAGTAAATAAGATTATCTGCCAATGGAATGAGTATCTTTACCCCTAAAATAAGATAATCAGACATCCTGCACTTGAAATGAGATGATGGAGATGAATTGTTCCTATTTTACGTGGAAAAATCTTATTATATTGGCAAATAGTCTTATTTACCTGCTCAAATCAAGGACAAATACACTAATTTCAAGAACATTTTACCTATTTTTAGTTCTGTTTTTGCAGTGCAGTGTCATCTGCCACACGGTGGCCTGCAAAAAGTATTCATACGCCTGGATTTTTCCTGACAACCACACTGCCTCAGTGTATTTCACTTCGAGGTTACGCAATACCCCAACAGTAGGTAGTGCATGAAGGCGAAGGAAAATTATGCAAAATTGTGGTCTACATTTGTATTCACCCCCCTCTGAGCCAATACTTTGTAGAAAAGTATTTCTCCTGCCAGTCCTTTGGGGTCTGTCTCTGAAAGCTTTGCACAATTACAGACTGAAATACTTTCCATTTTCTGTGTGTAAAATATTCAGACTGAATGGAGAGCACCTATAAACAAATTTTAATGGACGCTTGCCGTAAACTCTCAGGCCTAAGCCATTCCCGACACATGCATATGGTTTGATCTAAAAACAAGTCTCTGGCAGCCTCTAACAGGATGTATTCTTTTAAAATTAGCTCCATGCAGCGTCCCTGTTACTGCTAAAGGCCAGTCTCCCCACACCAGCATTTGGCCACCACCATGTTTTACAGCCATGTTCGTTTTTCTGCCACATATAGCGTTTTAAATGTAGAGAAATAAGTCAAATCTTGGTTGCATCGCATGTTTGCTTGTCCTCCAACATGGCTCATGATAGATACATTGGGTTTAGATTATTGTTTACATTGTTACATTGTTTTACATTTCAATTGTTTACATAAATCGCTGCTGCACCTTTATCCTGAAAATTAGTGCAATTTACTGTGATTTTTCAAGCTGTATGGCAAACAAAATTTCGTTCTGTACGCACTTTGTGCATACAGAATGATAAATAAAGCTATCTATGTCTATCTATGTCTAAACTGCCTCTTGGTTTTCTTTCAACGATGGCTTTCATCTTGCCTCGCTGCCGTAAAAGGCCAGGTGTGTGGCCATCATCTACAGATTAATACAGAGGTAAAATTTCACAGGTGGACGGTATTTACTAGTCAGGTGTTTTTAGTTGCGCAAGGTTGATTTATGGGTAACAGAGTAAAAGGGGCTGAACACAGATTCAGATTTTTTGCCATTTTTTACTAATTGGTCTATCATGTAAAATCTGCCTAAAATGCATTGAAGCGTGCGGTTGTAATGTGACCAAAGTGGAAGACTTTAAGGAGTACACTGCAAAAACGGAACTAGAAATAAGTAAAATGTTCTTAAAATGAGTGTATTTGTCCTTGATTTGAGCGGGTAAATAAGATGATTTGCCAATGGAATAAGATTTTTGCACTTAAAATAGGAACAATTCATCTCCATCATCTTATTTCAAGTGCAGGATGTCTAATTATCTAATTTTAGGGGTCAAAATACTCATTCCATTGGCAAATAATCTTGTTTACCTGCTCAAATCAAGGACAAATTCACTAACTTTAACAACGTTTCACTTATTTTTAGGTCCATTTTTGCAGTGTATGAATACTTTTCCAAGGCTCTGTAGGAGGGGAGGGTGGGTATACATACAAAACTCGCTTGAGGGCGGGCGTGATGGCGTGTTGACGGGCGTCGAAGCGGTTCGTGTCTTGATGCGGCGGAAAACGGGCTGGCGGCGGTGTCGTCTGTGGGCTCGGCAGCTGGCTGCCTCCGGGGTCTTCTTCCAATAATAGTAGAAGGTAATCAACTCTCCCTGAAACACAGCGGCACACATCGTCAGGAGAGTCAGACGCACATTTGGTTCTGGACCGCATCAAAAACCTTTAAGGTCAACTTGTTAAAGGAAATCTGCATCATCAAGTTCACTGGAAAAGTCGGGCTGTGAGGGAGAGAGGCGGCGGGCGGCGGCGGAGCGGGTCAGTCCATGTCGGGATTTGCAGGTGCCTGAGGCATGTTTGTGCTGCAGCCCTGTCTGTGCCTGGATTAGCCAAGGAGGCTCGCTGAATGCGGGGATATTAGGATCAGTGCTTTGGTGGCTGCCTGGGTGGCAGGAGGTTGAATGGGAACAAAAGAACATGTCAGGCAGCGCTTTGGCGCTACAAATAGGGAGTGAAATGGCTCCTCGCCCCTTCGCTGGAAGAGTCAATTGAACTTTAATCAAACATTCGGTGGGGTGCACTTGCCAGCAAGCCAGGCGGATAAATCCCATGCACAAAAGGGCCGCCAGGAAATCAATACCCAACTTAAACATTTACACATGCAATCATGGATCAGAAAGCACTTTGCTTCAAATTAACAGCTGCTTTCCAATACAGCAATAATACAGAGAGCTTAGAAAAAGGTGCTGACTGGAGCATTTAACCTTTCTTCCCAAATATAAACTCTGACTAGTTAGCAGTCGTCCAGAGTCTGGATGACAAATTCATGAAGTCATGTTATGTGATTGCTTGGTGAGCAGTAAGTCACCTGTAATCTTTAAAGCCCAGAGGGCAGCCATCTACAGGCGGAGCTCTGTTAAACTGCTGTTCGACAAAGCTCCCCGGGTTTAATGGCTATTGACTGTTTTTCTTCTCCGCTTCAGCTGCAGAACTTGACATAAATTAGTCCGCCCGTTGCCCCTCTAAAATGCATTAAACGGCTTTTCGGCAACAGCGCCACGACGTCTGTGAAAATGAGCCGAAAAAACAAACAAGAGTGGGAAAAGGGATTCGATATAGACTAAACGTTTCACCGACACAAAGCCAGCTGCTCAAAAGCAATGTATGCTGGGCTGAAGGGAAACAAGATGGCTGCTGCAGCTTTAATGTCCCATCATAAAAAAGAAGTCTGCTGGAGGCTGGTGGCGGTGAACAAACACAGGAAAGCTGCTTTTTTTTTTTTTTTTCTTCTTCTTCTTCCGTACTTCAACAAGTTGTTTGCGTTTGACATTAAGGAGCGAGCTCTGTTTTTCTGAATTGCTGCTTTGATTGGTAGATAATGCTCAACTCAGTGGGCTTTAAGCCACTTAATAAGATCTGCCTTCATGTGGTTCTTAGGGGAAATTCATATCAACCAGAAACAGTAGGGACTCTCATTTTATCAGCCAAACCAGGGCTGGGAGCGTTTACTGAGAGTGTCGCAGTTCAGAGAAACCAGCTCCTATTTCAGAGCAAAGGAAAAAAAAAAAAAAAACATCTTCACCAAACCAGACCTTTTCTGGACTGGTCCTCTGTGCGCTGAGCCTAATTGGAGGATTAATGAAGATGTTCTCCATTTAGGAGAAATGTTTTACCAATGGCAGGGCTATAAATTATTACGGAGTGGGTGGATGCATGCAGTGGATATTAAAGTAGTGGATGGACGTTTGAACGTCTGGATAGATAAACTGATGTATGAATTGATTAATAATGGACAGATGGATGGACAAAGGGGATTGATGGTTGTGTTGACAAGTGGCTGGAAAAGAAATAAGTGAATGGACAGATGGACGGACAAACAGGAATAAAGCCTGGACAGACAACTATTCGTTTCTGTCTCCGTACCCTAAATCATTTTCCACATTAGCCTTTGGACATTAGCAAAGTTGGGACGGATTCTGTTTACAAAATCTGCATGAATAAAAAGACATTTTGGATAAATAAAACCCAACAGTTGACTCATAACGATATGCATTTCTTCCTCTCGCTGCAACAAAAAGCAGGAAGGTAACGGTGATAGCTGCGCGTCCCCTAAAAAGCTGCGCCGCCTCCTGTTTGTGCCTCCGTTTCAGTCGGTAACCGTACGCGCCGCTCACCCCCCCCCCCCCTTCAGCTCGGCCGAGGCCAGCTGGAAAGGCGGGCCGCAGGTGCTAACTGAGGGAAGGCAGGCGTCCTGATGTGAAATCTAATTGAAATGTGCAGATCAAAAGTGTGGAGCGGTGCGGCGCGCTGGCTTTGCTCTGTGCTTAATGACTGTTCTCAGCGGTGCCTCGCTGCGGGCTGACAACCACGCCGGCCCCGGCACCGGCTTGGCAGACGCCAGGAAAGGTCACCCTGCCTCTCCATCACTTGCACTGTGTCAAGTACCATTACATTAGGGCGAGGCCTAATGAAAACATTAACTCAGACTTTTGAAAGAGAATTAACAAGTGCGCCGATGAGTCGCTGCAGCCGCGCAAAAATGGAAACTGGAGTACTAAAGGAGGCGGGTTAATAAAGTCTCCACGAATCCGGGCGACGGAGAGTCATTTTTTGGTGGGAAAGGAGAACTAAAGTGGAATAAAAGCCAGGAAGGCGATCCTTTCTGAGCATTTCGAAGGCAGTCATTTTCAGTGAGTCATTGCAAACACGGGAGAGATTGTTTGTGGGACATAACCGTTTCAACGTGCAGTAGTTATACAATGCCAGATAAAAGCAGCCAAAGATGACCAAGGCATTACTGAGGCTGAGGGAAGCTTTGCGCTGTAAATTAGTGTCAAAGGGAGACAGACAGATTACCTCTCAGCCTGCCTGCATGTCAAATTTAGGTCCTCTGAAGCCACATCAGTGGCGTCTCTCACTCAGACTCTGTACTTTTCTCTATCAAAGGCACTTTGTCATGCCGCCGTGGGCCCCCAGCGGCACTTTAACTTTCATTACCTTCTGTTTCTCCACGATCGGACGTTTGGGCTGCCAGCTAAGGGGTTTAAAACTGAAATGTGTTTTTTTTTTTTCACCCCTCCCAGAGATCAGAAAAGCTAAAAAACAAGCTCCATTCAAAACTTGCTTATATGAATCTAAAGCAAAAATGTGTGAAGGTGTTTGACAGAAATCTTGACAGGTCCTGGCTTTCGCTTAATAATTTCCTCAGAGTGCACTGAGTCGCTGCACGGTGAGACAGACCTCGCTGTTGCTGCTCTGCAGAACATGAGATAGTGACAACATAAGCTCAGCATTATAAGGCCTTTTAGACCGCTTCCATCTGCAGGAGCTTTCTGGCTGCTGGATTATCCGACAAGCAGAGGGCTTACCCCTCCTATCACGACACTCAGGGCTTCCGGCGCAGCTACTGCCACTTAAAATGGGCAGCTGCACACAAATAGGAGAGTGTGAAATAGATTTAAAGTACGAGGCTAAAACATTTTTATCCCCAAGTTCTACTACGGCCGGGAAGCAGGGGTGGAGTTTCAACCCGAATTGTTCAAGTTCAGCAAGTGGAAATAATTGAATTAAGGGATGGGCCGGTGTGATCTTCTTCTCATGAACTCAAATTAAAACATCACGGTTTGACTTTATTCATAACAGGACCATTTAAAAACGCATTTCTAACATTAACTTTTACTTAAAACAGATAAGGAGCAATTATTCACGCGGACTGATGGACTCCCTGTCTGAATGGTGAAACTCTGCAGGCCACACCATTATCTCCATGCCGGCTAGCACGCCTGTCTTGTTGCGCTCTGTCAGCTGCCATCTTCCAATTTGTCAAAAAAGACCAACAAAGGCACCCGGACGCTTCTGGTTTTCCACAATAAAAAAAATAAAAAAAATAAAATAAAAAAGTATCTCCCAGTGTCGATACCCCAGATTTCCAAAAGACCTCCAACATTTCTAAATGAGCACGTTCCAAGACAAGCAGATGCTGAAAGTTTAGAACTAAGCAACAGAATAGAGCCGCACGATACATCAGATATTTCAGTACTTGTGATATTAATAACCAAAGTCCTAATTGTTGGCTACGGTATTTTAAGAATCATGAATTCATGGTTTACATGCTAATAGTATATTGGATGGAGTCCAAAATGCAGCATTAGCTACTCACACCTGACCACAGAGTGTACAGGACAAAATATAATGTCGGATAAAAACAAGGTATCAATTTTAACTGATAATTATGCAATATTCAACAATAACATTGCAATCATATACTTTCCAAAACAGAGTATCTGCTGTTCTCAGTTCAGCCTTCCCGTTACCTGCTGAAGGTCCTGCTCTCTCTCCCTGACTGAGCTGCAGACACGTCTTGGTGTCTTTTGATAATACATTATCCTTTTAAATAGCGTCCTACCGTTTCTCCCTCTGACACCACTTGCTGACACCTTATTGTAAGTAGCTCATTTTTAGTCATCTTAACTCAGTAACTTTGAGCGATGATGAAGTGCAACATAGTTGCGATTGTTTATGGTGCATTCAGTCACAGGTTGGGCTGATCAACCTGAAAATCAGATTCAAGGAATCAGCCAATTTCTCCGTCCGTCTCTACCAGAGATCAACTCGTATCTAATTATAATATACTTAATTATAAACACATTAATTTAAAGGGATTTCCATCTCTAGGTTCTCCTTTATCACATATAATAGTCACGGCATAACACGCAATACAGGGCAACAAATAGCTAATTACATTTCCCTACAGCAGCTCTAAAAGGTGATTGCTCCGTACAGACTATAAAAAATACCATTTTGCTCCATAAAAATACTTAAATTAGCAAATCAGCATTGGTATTTGTATAAATAAAACATGCTGTCTCCACCAGCTGCACCACATTGCTCCGACTCTGTATACCCGAGGAGTTACCACATGTTGAACTCATGTGCTGCCATCTATGAAAGCTGACATAATGAATGCAGACGCAGTGGCTCAGCACAGCTACGTGCTGACACCTTAATTAGCCACATGCTACATTAAAAGCTGCTGCTATGACATATGAAACATCCGATCAGGCCCTCAAATGTCTTCAGTGCTCAAGATAAATCACAAATACCTTCCCTTGATTAATTTTCAAGATTTTTTAAAGCCATTATGTCAAATGTTTGTCTTTATAAGGAGACCAAACATGGCAGTTTCATAAATAAAACAGAATTAGTTTATTACAAAGGAGAGGTTTTTCCAATAACTACTATCAAAATGTGTTCAGTTATGCAGAAACAGCAGTCGGCAGGCTATAATGGACGATGTGGCAACCTTTCAAGGTATAGACTAAATAAGATTGACTACCAAATTAATTTAAGCTGCAGCCTAATTGCGGGTAGGAGTGGTGGACGATCGGGCGCTGAGTGCACGATCCTCCACTGGCCTAGGTGGTCCAGTGTGCGCTGGCAGGGCGGAGGGCTAAACTCGTGTGTTTACACCCTCATCCGCTCTCAGGCCCAGGCCTGAACAGATGGTTTCTGTTTTTCCTGGCAGATTTGTGACAGAGCCACAAAAGGCCCCTGCTTTGACATGAAGCCAAACGGTTAAGGCTGTTGCTGGCAGGGGAAGGAGGAGTGGTCGGGGGAGAGCTGACGGGGGCCAGGGCCGAGAACGAGGCAGAGGGGAGAGCCGAGACGGAGGAAAAGAGCCAGGAGCGGGTAACAATAGACAATCAAGAGCAAAAAACCAAGCGCAAAACAACACTGAAGCAAATTCAGCGAGTGAAAAAATGTGTGATAAATATTTCAGGCGGTTGGGGGGATAGGGAGCAGGGGGACATGGTTTCTGGGCTCTGCTGGCTGATGGCGACTTGTGTAAACATCCATTAGAGCAGCGTGAAGCAGAGCTCCTCCCGTTTCCTCCTTCGCCTTCACACGGAGGAGGGCAGATTGCTTCCTGATTCATTTCACTAAGGTTAGGGGGAAGTATTTTTAAACTAAATCAAACCGTGGTTCATTATATATGCTCTTGACCCGTGGACTTTGAATTCCTCAACAACCATGGCAGCTGCACTGCGTTTGGTTTGGAGGGCAAGGCGACTTCCATCAGCTCCAAAGCTGGCTGCTAATGTAGCAGGAAGCTCGCTGAAGGCTAACAGAGTCAAGGAGGCCAGAATAAAACTCCGAGGCGATTAGCGAACCATTTTAGTCGAGAGGCACCGTTCAGCCTTTTCCTGGCTGATACGGACTTCTGCTTTTTCTCTAGGTCTAATGTGCAGATACCAGGTTATTTTTTTTTTTTATTCTTCAGACTGTAACACAAAACAGAAAATGTGCTGCAGGTCCTCTCAGGAGGAAGCAGCTTTGAATCCAGCAGAAGTTGTTTTGTGCACCAAAACATTATGTCCCTAACTCTTATTATCTATTGAACTGAAAGAAAGCGTGTCAAAGTAAACCTTGTTGGTTGATGTCTTTATACAACAAAAATAGTGGGAATCGTGAGCTTGGATGTATTTAATTCATAGAAAAAACTAAATCTTTCCCGCTGATCATCAATCGGGAGGCCATTAAAGTAAAATAGCTCTAATGCCCTCTCTAGTTGACCGATTGGTGCATCCATGTATTTTAGGGGAATTTACTGGGAAATGTACACATTTCTTCATATTTTAGTGAGAAAGAAAAAAAAAGAGAAGAAGAAGAAATGCTCCAATCTGTCAGAGATCCAGATCGGCCAATTTACTCTTGATTGGTTCTGATCTGTGATCAGCTGGTCAAACTTTTTTCCTCCTATGCAATAAAAGGATCAAAACTAAAAGCTCCCATTTTGGCCTTCAAATGGATCAACTAGCAGCTTGTGCTTTGATGCACTTTTTTCAAATGTCAAAGAAAGACTACCAACCTATGCTTTTAGGCATATATGGGGATAATCTTCATTAGTCATCTGCAGCGCATTCATTAGTCATCTGCAGCGCATAATTTCTCCTGTGGATTACGGGCCTTAGCAGGGCTGTACAATATACCGCAAATTTATATATTACTGTGTGTAAATATCAATGTTGCAAAGAACTGCTTGGACCAGAATAAACAATAACTAATTATATATGCAATGCATCTGTGCTATGCATTCCAGTAAATCTAAATCTAACATATTTTAATATTCAATTATTAAAGAGGACATTAAGATGTTCTGGTAAAGTCATTAAGAAGCTTTGTTGTTATGCAGCCAAATTCAGGGTGCTTGCTCTTTTTCCAAATAAAAATTCCAGACTTTTTTTAAAACTGATATTTTTTTCCCAAGACCTTAACTTTATGTACTTGTATACTTGTGTGCCTACTGCCTACTTCATTGGTTGAGATTGTACAAACTGTTTATTAGAAATGTTATTTTTTATAGGCTAGTATTCAATGAACAAATGCATTATTCACAGTAAATTATGCTTTTACTGATGAAAACGTTTCAAAACATGAAAATCACAAGTACATGAATTTCACATCAAACAAGTGTTTGATTCCATTAGGCTAATACAGTACGTGACCAGTTAGTAAAATTATAGCTTTATAGCCTACCTTCCTATTTCTCATTTCACAATGCCTTCGAGCATACTGTAAAATTCTACCATACATTTTTTCCCCATACTTTATTAAGACTTTCACACAAAATTCAAGACTTTTCAAGGTCTGGAAAACAGTGTTTCAAAATTCCATACTTAAGACTTTCAAGACTTGCACAAGCACCCTGAAAATTGTTTCAATGCCAATTTATCTGCTTTAGGCTTTGTTTTTTTAATAACATCTTATATGAATGGAAATAAGGATTTTTTCATCTAGTATAAGGATAGACTACTTGCTACCAGGGGGCTGTATTTTAAATAAACTCAAAGTAGAAAAAAAGCTAAATTGGTGCATCTTGAAATAAAATGATCCAATTCAAAAATAACACACAAAGTAAAAATACATTTTTTTAAATTTTCATGCAAACTATGTAATTTCATCAATAAATAAACTTAATCTTGTAATTCCTTGATATATTGTTGGCTTAAAAACTACTACCTCAGTCAAGGAACATTGTCTTATATGGTAGACCTTGGAGGTTTAAGAAAGGGTCATAATGAGAATGTCAGCTCCGACCTTAAAGAATATATTCCAACAATTAAACTCCTACCATGTGCTACAGTTAAAGGAATGGGTTATGCATTGTATTGCTTTAATAATAAATGTATTAACTTTGTATAAAGACTTATGAAGAACCACAAAATTAATAGACATTTAATGTCATGGCTGATTTAGTCTGGCTTTCATAAAATTGTTTAGCCGCTCCCTACTAAGTGCATTTATTTCTGTTTAATAAAGCCAGATTTTTAAAGCCAGGTTTAACATTTAGATTATTTATTGAACCAGACAGATATACATATATAAATAAAGGCCAGTGATGCTTTTAGAGAGGCTGGCATGGACGAGTGAGAGGATCTCTGCAGGTGGAGCAGGGTACATTTAAAAAAACGGGTTCAACAGACGGCGAGGACCCTGCTGTGCGGCGCCTTTCTGTAACGGAGCGACTGAGTGAGCTCAGCTTTCACAGGTCAGGGATGCACAGGATGAAGAATCAGCACTCGTGGTTTTCCTGCTGTAAGCGCTTTTCCCATTGAAAGCAGAATGGAAGGGAATGGAGGCTCGGTCCGGCGTGTTCTGCTGATAAGCCAGTCCGCAAAAAGGAGCCGGCAACACGAAGCCGACCGAGGACTCAATTACGCAGGGAGCTCCATCTTTTAGTCTGCTGGAAGGTTTTGCCTACGTTGAGCTGTGCAGAGTCGCCTGCGGTCTGTTAAAAGAACATCAATATGTGCTGGTAGGGTTTATCTCAGCTGAAAGCAATTTTACTGCCTAAACAGGTTATCATTCACCAAACACTGAACCGGCTGCCGGTGCCAAACCCACCAGGCCACCGTAGTTTGCACCCGCATTAATTAGTGTTTTAACCTAAATATTTATAATCACACCTGTCCCCTGAGGTTGGGGGGGGGGGCTGCTGGCCTAAGGAACAAGGCAATTTATTCGATTTGACGTTTGTACAGATTGTACCAGGGCAAACATCTGCTGTGAGGTTGTGTTGAGAGCCGTGCTCTCCTGTTGGCCGCCTTGCAGATGACAGCAGCTGGAGGGGACACAGCGCTCCTTTTTACTCACAGAAACAAGATGCAACGAGAGCGGCGCCGCCCGTCGCCTTCTGGTCGATCGGAACGCCGACAGAACGGGGAGGTGGAAACAAAAGTCACGAGCGCAGATGAGTTTTTTTTTTAGGCCTTTAAAAGCTAGAATTTAATGGTAATGTTCATAAATGCTGATAATCCAGACTGAAAGATGTCCAATGGATGCTAACTCAATCATCCATCTTCATGTGCAGTTTTAGTTGCTTTTAATCTGCTCTCTGCCTTCATCTGTCTTCTCTTTGCAGAGCTTATTTTGTCTTTTGAACCTGGCTGGTGATGCAGCACAAAACATAATTCTTTACCATAAAGTTTCAAAGCTACGTCATCAGCTGAACAGAACTGCACCAATTTGCAAAAAAATCTGCCAATTGATGTCAAGAAGCATCTAGAAGGCATCACTTCAAGTTACAAATTCATTACACCAGCGCATAAAAAGACAGAAAACAACACCTCCAACAAAAGGAAAGGTATTTTATGTAGCTAAAAAAATAAAATAAAATGGATGCTTTTACATGAAGCAAAGAACAGAATTGGATGCAATCAGCTATTTAGATTCTGTTTGGCAATTTCTGGTAATTGATTCCTGATTTAACAGCTAAAAAAATACCTGAAATTGAATGAGGTTGGTTTAATTATTTACATTTTTTTTGTCAAAAGATGTCATCTAGCAATTTTGAGGGAAAAAAACAGTAATACTTGTTTCTTGCCAGTGTAAAGAGAAACTCTTTACTCTGGTAAAGACCTTTCAGTTTCAATATTCTAACATCAGTTTATCTAAAAAAAAAAAAAAAAAAAAAAACACTCGGTTTTATCGTTCATGTCTACCAGACAATCAAATACATGACGGGTTGGTGTCTATCTCCTGTGGTCTTTGGGCAAGGGGCGGGGTCAAACTTGGGCAGACGACTTCCTCTTTCGGGTTTTTGTAAAGCTTTGACCCATTTCATTTGGCTGTGGTTTACATTTGTGAACCACAATTTATAGGGTAAAATAAACAGAACTGAAAATATTTTTTTCCTAACCCCTATGTCTTGAGCGGTCATTGATTTTATTCAGCGCTGCATCTTCTTCCCCCAGTGACAGTAACTACGTCTTAGACTGGTTATATCGGCAGCACTTCTCACTGAAACATACATCCGATTCTTCAGATGATTCTAGCGGCTGCCACCGGCTCTGGGAAGCTTTCAGCCACCAACCGGTATCTCAGTGCATCTCTAGTTCTAGCCCGTCATAATCTAATATCGTCATGCCAACCACCTCTATAACAAAAGGTGAAAATTACCGCACAACTCCAGATGGTTGCCCATATTTATGCCAAAAGTGAATAAACATAAAACAAAAGTCAGACACAAAATATATGTCTGTGTTTAACCAAAGTAATAAATGCCACTAGGTTTTCTGAGCTTTCATATATAAACACCAAGAGACTGAAGTCTAAAACCACAAAAAGCAGAAATAAGACTTAAAAAAAAAAACAACCACCCAAGTTTGATAAAAATACAGACATGCTTACAGCTTTAGCTTTAAGCTTGTAAAACGTTTTATGCTGCTTCACTGGGTTTATTAGATTGTATTTGCTCTCTGTTCTTCTGCTCATCATGTTTATGGTCTATAAATAAAGTTTATAATACACTTACGCGAGTATCAAGTAAATAAATGACTTGTGCTTTCATGCAGTTTAAAATCTCCCTCTCTGGACACAAAGATAAACTGAGCACAGTTTCAGGCATGAAATGTTTTTGCAATCCTGTTTTTGTTTAGTGAAGCATATCTTTGAAATTTCTGTGGAGGGAAAGAAAGCTAAACTAGTTTTGGCTGCCATAAATAGTAAAACTGCAGGTATGTCGCAGTATTTCTAAGGTATAAGGAAGAATCCAGTCACACGGCACTAAATGTTGGATGTTCCTTTTGTTTTTCTTCCCTTTAATCTCTGAAAGTTTTGTCCGGTCCGTCTCCGTGTCGAGCTGCGCGGTAAACAAAGCCAAAACCGATACAGCTCTGTTTAGCAAATACGGTCTGTTGACCAGCAAAAAGATCAGCTGCAGACTTTATCTCTAATCTGTCATTTCAGCATATTTGAGCTGTTCAAACAGCGGGCGCAGCGAGCTCGTGCTCCATGACGTCCTCTCTGGAGTGAAGGAAATGGTGGCAGCGCAGCTAGCTGCAGACGGTCAGACGACACACCCACTTCCCCCCGCCGGGCCTTGCTGTGGCTTTATATAAGGCATTCCTGACTGCTAGTCAGGCCTGGTGTGTTTACACAGAGCTGGGTGCTTACCCCTGGCACTGGCTGTTCGAGCTGTGCAGCCGCTTCAGGGGGGCAGAGCGGCTAATGCGACCGAGGAGGAGCAGCGAGGGGCCGACACCGCGTACTGGACCTCTGTGGCCCTGGATATCTGCCCAAGGGCTTTAAGCTGCGCATTACAGGATTTAGGGCAGGAGGAAGCAGGCCTGTGAAACATACTGCTCTATTTAGGAAACAAATGTGTGTGAAACGGGCGAGACTGAAGCTGAACCTAAAATATCTCCATATCACTATATCCCAGTGACGGCCACATATTAAACTAATGTCCTTGAGGGACTTGATGTGCAATACCTTGGATCATATACATCATTTTCTTTACCTCCTCTGTGCATTTCGTGGCGTCTAAAACAAGCTCTACCCAATCTCCACATGTTACAACAGCCATCCTCTCAAACGTTTAAAGGCCAGTTTATTTTCCGTGTGCAGGAGGAAAATTAATCTCTCTCCCTGCTTTGTGGCGGCGGCCCCCGATCCTGGAGGAGGTCTATTACTTTTCCTGCCAAATAAACTCCCCCTCCAGGTTGAACTGCATTAATGCCTCTTTTATAGCCAATCAACCGGCCGTTTATTTGAAAAGTACAAAAAGAGTAATTGGGATGACTATTACAGAACAACAGCATTCAGCTTAAAATATGACAGTTTCACTGATTTTACATAAAGTATTAGAGCAGAGATCTACTGTGTGATCTAATAGCTCTGTAGAAAAACAGAAACACAGCAGCTCTTCTGGCTGCTTTTAAAGTAACATTAAATAGACTATCAAGAGATTAAACAGCCAAATAGGATTTATTTTAGTTTTGATAGAGCAAGCAGAAACAGAATAAACACCAGAAGGTGGTGAGCAGTTTTCAGGTGTGCTTTTTATTAAATAAACCAAATATAACCAGCCGATATTAGCTGGTTAATTAGGCAGGCTATGTTCTCAGGTAGCAAACTTGCCATTGGTTGTTTAACAGACTTGCCAGCTGCAGTCTGAAGCAGCGTCACCTCAACAAGAGCGATGGGTGTTGATCATTTAGTGACTGTGCTATAAATGCAGCTGTTTTATATTTCTGAACCAATTTTTTAACTGTTAGCTCCTAAAAAGGTTTAGAAGCCCTTTTTTCAGCCAGCTGAGTAGCAGTGTGCAGCAACAGGTGGGAGAGACGCAGGGCTGTGTTATTCTATGAGACACACACCCAGAGGAATCCCCGTTCACTCCAGCACCGTCTCATTAGAAGGATTTAGGCATCATTTCTGCTGCAGCTTAAAGTCAAATCATGGGATGCCAGAGTGACCGGAGTCATTTACAGCTGTTTGAAGCAAGGAGGAACATTAGTGCTGTCCCTCCCCCACCTGTTGCTGCTCACTGCCAGTCAGCTGGAAGAAGGCTCTTACTCTTGCTAATAAAAAAAAAAGACAGATTTGGCTGATTGGAAATATTTTCCGTCTCAAAAAACATGGACAGGGCGTGGAAACTAAAGGGGAGACGCCTATTACTCTTAGTAATGTAACGCTGTATTAAAGCTACAGCTGGTAAGCAACTGGCAGCGAGTTGGCTACCTGAGCAGATAGCCCGACTAATTACCCAAAAAAAATAAACTCTAGAGTTAGTCTAAAGACCCAACCAGCAAAAAGTGAAGTGGATGTTTAGTGGATGTTTATTCTATATTCATGCACAATTAATATTAAAAAGTTAAAGAGAACATTACCATTAATTGTTGCTCCCGTGATTTAAATCAAAGCAATTAAAATTGTAGGAAAATAATGGAACATTTGAACTATTTTGATTTGATACATTTTTAAAAACACTTTCTAGCTTCAAGTTTTCAGAAATAAGAAGAAAATGTGGAGCAGAGGCAGCGACTCTGAGGAGCTCCTGAGTGCATTAGAGTCTGCGTGTTTGACAGAGAGGGCTGTTGTACCCTAACCCTGCAGCAGACGAGGAAATGAAGCAGATGAGAAGCATGACAAACAATTTGGTTTTTTTCCCCCCCTTTGATGTCTGTGTCAGCATTGTGTCGGCACACTTCCAGCAGGAGCAGCCGCACAAAACAACAAGGTCTGCAAGGTCCTGTGAGTCGCAAGCCTCTTCTGAGAATAATTCAGCAGCCAGCTCAAAGCTGCCAAGCTTTCTTTTGTAACAAATGCAGAACGTCGCTCTAAATTCCCTTTATAGCGAAAGCTAAAACTCCGCATTTGTTGAGAGGAATCCATGTTAAGTTTCAGTTTCATATCGGAGCAACAACTGTGTTTTGTTTTTCCACGCTTAACACTCTCGTCCAAATAAAAGTCGGCTCTCGTGAATCTTCATCGGAGCCGGGATTTGAGCCTTTTTTGCACCATGACAGAGGTTACACGCAGCTGTTCGTCGATGATTACCACAGTGACATTTGTGTTCGCTCAAGCACGGCGGAGGGAAGTGTGGCAACACCAACACCCCACGCTGCTAGTGTACGCAAATAACGCAATTACAGAGTGTGAGAAAGATTAAATAACTACCTCCACAAATCAAAGGCACCGACACTGACGAGCAAAACTATCAGGCTACAGCAGAAAACGACAGCCTCCGCTGAGCTTCAAGGCTTTTGACAATTTCAGACAAATCTAATTTTTTAATATTTCAGGAGTTGGTGCCATTTTTTACAACTTTGATGCACAAATGAAGCCATAAAACAAAGTATTAGACAGTTTACTGATAACTACTGTAAAGGTTATCACTAACCTGCACAGAGTTGACATATGCTGCACCTTTGCGATTCATTTAGAAGTAGCAATCAATGCTAGCCCTTGCAGCAAAATAAGGCCTCTAGATATAAACCAGCAGTGCTCAAAGTGTCGCTCTGAAGATGTTTAAGTGCTCAGGTTCCCAGTGTTTCCAAGAATGCGCCTCGTTTTCTGTGCAGCATTTAAAAACGGGCAAACTCTGTAAAAGTTTGAGCTGCGCAGGAAGAAAAATTAATCTTACCGTCTCTTTGTTGGGCAGCAGCTCCTTCCGGATCCTGAAGAAGTTTTTGCCAAACTGTCTCAGCCCTTTAATGAAGCGCTTCTGCAATTTTTCACAGAGGAAGAAAAGAAAAGAGAGAGAGAAAGAGATGGAGAGGAGGGGAAAAAAAAGACGACAAGTTAGTATATGTGAAGTCAGCTAAACTGCGGCTGCAAGAAGTTACTGCTGAGCACCACAACAACAAGACAGAGAGAAAAAAAAGAAAGTTTTTTTTTTGTTTTTCTAGTCTGTGGTTGGAGAGGTTTGATGTGTGTTTGAGAAACCTCCGCAGCGTCGTTTAAACTCCGGGGCAAACACAGCCATGTCAGGGCAAACCGAGAGAGGAAATGACAAGTAAGGCAGGGGGAGACGATGACATTAACTTGGTCTTTTCATGTGCTGTGAAAACAGTTCCCCAAACCCTGCTGGACGTAAAAACATACCCACCGAGCATGGTGCTGCTCTCAAGAGGGAAAGTTCAATGTCAAAACATGAACTTGGCATTTGAAAAAAAAAAAAAAAAATGAGACAAATTACAGCTTACTCCTAATTTTTAAATCTGTAGAATCAACAGAAATACTGTGATAAGAGTACAAAGAGATCATCTGCCCCAACACAGAGGTTGCCACTTCATGACATCGGCTTTAATCTGATATAAAAACCAAATGTGAACATGCCGCCTCACCTCACCGAGAGCAAAAACACCACGAGAGAGAAACAAAAGCAGAAATCCAAAACTACCTAAACGCCTTCCTTCTCCTTTAAGAGCCACAGACTGGGAGCCACAGAGAGCGCTGGCTGGAAACACTCACAACCAGCCAGGCAGACGACCAACAGATTTACTTTCTTGCTCCAGAGGCGAGCCCCGTTCTTCAGGGATCTCAGTCCACCGCGTCTAAACCAAGTAACTCCGGCTGAAAGCGGGGAAAAGTCCACCGGGAGCGCAGCGCAGATCTCTCCACGTCCAGCCGCAGGTAAAAGCGGGGGGCAGAGCAAAGAAATCAGGGGACAAATCCACAAGGTCTCCGGCAGCACCGCCGATTCTTTTTTTTTCCTAACAAGAAAGAAATAGCTTGTCACTCTGTGCTCCTCCACTACAAAGGGGAAGGCTTTACATGTGATCTTTCTGCAAGAGAGCCTCTGGTTTGCAGCAGGCTGGAAAACCAGAAGTGGACTCCTGTTTGGGTGCAGCGCTCATTTCAGCCACATCCAAATGAGCAGCCTCAAGATATTTATCCACCGCAGAGTAAAAAAACACACACAGACAACTGTTAACAACAGATCAATAACAGCTGCCTCTTTAACAGGAAACTACGCCGACCCTGTAGATGCCGTTCACCGCTTAGAGAGTATTCAGAGGTAAAACTAGCTGTGAGCCAGAGAGGGGAGGGAAAAGCAGGCAGGCTGACACAATTTGAGAGGAAAAAGCTTCTGGACATGATGGAAGGAAGATGGGTGGGAAGGAAAACCAGACACGGAGCCTCTAATGAAGTTCATACTCCAGCACAGTGAGTTATGTAACCACAGATTGTTTACATATCCAGCTTTGGTGTGGAACAAAGGCCAATTTTACTGAAGTAAAACAGCCAGCTGCAAAACACAACCCTTTTTTTTTTTTTTTTCCCAGGGAGTAAAATTACAGACACGCACAAGAAGAGAGCCCAGTCTAACCAGGAAATGCAACACGCTTACATTTAAAGTCTGGCCATCACACAAACAACTAAGTGACAACTAAACAGAAACTAAACCAGTCCAAACTGTGAAACATCAGAAGGACCGATCGTAAGCAACGTGTTCTGCTGTGACATCTTAAACTAAAAGGCCTTTCACATTAGTCTCATGAGGCATCGCTTAATTTCCATCCATCACCCTGACGACTGAGTAGTTGATTAGCCAGTAGATGGAGCAATCTGTAATATAAAGCATTGAGCTTAACATGAAACACACATCTCCAGCTACTTAAACAAGGTCAAGATGCAGATTAACATTTGGATTTTCACTCTAGCTTCACTCCGGCAAAATCACAGATGATGAACGTTACACAAGCCTTGATAATAAAGCTTAAATGGGAATGTAACATGTTAAATTAAAATGCCACAGTTTTCCTTGTCAAAATACGGCAATCTTATGAAGCCTGATCTGAAATTAAGAAACAAGGTAGTTCTTAAACTGCCCAGATCTGTTAACACATTCAACTATAAAAAAAATATATATAAAAAAAACTATTTGGGCTGACATTCAACACAAACTAAGATGTCTACCGCTTAGAAATCATTCGTGTGGCACTATTTTGGGTACTCAGTAAAAAAATAAAGATAAAATGATATGAAAGACATGAAATTAATGTTTTTTAAGTATGCTATGAATACCCCGTTGGCAACGCTAAAGCTGGCTTGCCATTGGGCACTAGACTAAAAAATAACTTCACCAATTCCTAATGAGCCTAGACTGCATTTGATCATTTCTATGTGAAAAATTTAAATACCGGGACGAGCTAATAGATAGCCGCCAATGATGCTCAAGTTAGCATTTGCTTTGTAATTTTCCATCAGTATAAACTAAAAGTTTTTTTCTGCTGTTTTTAAAAGAGCCTTGGCTGCTTTTGATCAAATTCTGGTCAACATTGAAAGTACTCAAACACTGAGACACTGGCTGGCAAAGAGCTAGTGCCTAATGGCGCTAAAGTGGGCATCTGATTTCTTGCTTCTTGTTGGCACTAAACTATAGAGCCATTTCACAGTTTTGATCATCTCTTGGTCAAAATTTAAAACGGTCTACACTAACAGAGGCTGCGACTGACTAAGAGTTGACTGCTAATGATGCTAAAGGTAGGATCTGCTTCATAGCTTTTCACTGGTGCGAGGAAACAGGGCTATTTCACTTTTCTTTAAATAGTCTACGCTGTAACTCTTCATCTGTATATAAAAATGTAAATACTTTGATCAAATGCTGTGAGAATAGTGCTGCAGGTTATCTGTTAGCTGCTAAACATGCTAAAATTGAATTTCTCATCTTCGCTAAACTTAAAGAACAGTCAATTAGACTAGACTGGAATTTATTATCTGTAGCTTAAAACCTAAAATACTACCACTAATCAAATACCGAAAATACCATACCAAGCTAAATGTTAGCTACTAACCACGCAAAAGGCAATATCTATTTTGTAGTTTCCTATCAGATGCTAAAATAGAGGGCTATTTCACCATTTGTAATAAGTCTAGGTAGCAATTCATTATCTGTAGTTCAAACCCTAAAGCACTTAGAATACAGTGACTGCCGTTTAGCGGTTTTCTATAATACACTCAACATCTACTTCATAGCTTCCTAATGATGATAAACAACCTCACTTTTATTTTAATGAGTCTAGACTAAAAGTCTTAAAAACCACAGATGATGAAACTCTAAACTAGAGTGATCACACATGGCGAGTACCTTGATTAATAAACCAATAGTCACTAACAAAGCTAAATTTAACGCTTGGTGTATAGCTTCTGATCAGCACTATCCTAAAGACCTATTTGTGATTGTTTTCTAAAGAGCCTGGACTGCATCTGCTCTTGTCTATGTCAAATTCTTAGGTACTTTGATAATATTTGAACTGAATTAGCCTGCACTAAACACAGATTGTTTATAACACAGTTAGACATTCTAAAAAAAAACTTTATTCAATTTGCAAAAACACACAAAAAGAGCAATTCCAGTGCCATTTTGGCACTCGGCTATTAAAATTAAACAGGGAACAAATACCACAATATATGGACTGATTAAATTTGCACGGGATTATTCTACACAGATTATAGGTCCATGTACTCTATTTTGAAAACTAAAAGTGGATACTCTTAAAGATATTGCTAAGGTGACGCCTCGTTTCATTCTAGTTAACCCAGTTTTGAGTATCTTCTCCGGAGCTGGACGTTACACTACACCCCTAATCCAAAATATCAGGTCCAGAAATTAAGCCAGGATTAGAAAACATTTCTTTGTCTCTTTCCAGGTATCTTAACACAAGCCAGTAAAGCTCTTTAAAATCAATTAGACCTGTTCCTGTAGCCTGGCCTAATCAGGCCATCTTAATTGTTCCATAACTGTACTTCTTACTCAGTAGAAGCAATCATATCCTAACAGCGAAGCTTCATGCATGCTCCCCCCTCCCGCATCTCTTCAGTTTTGGTTTTCTTGCTGGTTCCCTCCCTCCCTTCTCTCTACATGTCGGCTCCAGTTTAAGGCTCCATTTCAGCTGCCTGGGCTCACTGCTCTCCAGCCCAGCTAATAAATCATCCGCCAATCTGCTCCGTGAATCGTTCTGCCCCTGCTCCGACTGCTCCAGCCCTCGGTTGCTAGGGAACAAAGGCAGAGGAGGGGCTCAGAGAGACGGAGAGGCGGAGGGGAGGGAGGCGAGGGGGGGTTTAGCTGGGTGGAAGTGCTACCAAATGGCCATCCGCTGTGCAGAAACAACAGGCTTCTCTCTCTGAGCGTGTTCCAGAGAGCTGGCGCTTCTTACCCTCCCCGAGTTTCCCCCTCAGAACCGAACACTGCACCATTGTGAGGCGACGCATAAAAGGAGGACATAGAAACAGAAAAAAAAAAAAGGAATAATTCAATGGGCTATTGTGTATGCGTACATCCTGCTCGAAAGCCGATTGTTTGGAGTTGTAAAACTGGTTAAGATAATGTAGACACAGGCACACAGATGGTATCGTGATGACAAACAGAGGGCAGGCTCACTCGTGGAACATAATTCCCACTAAATGTCATTGCCCCGCAAAAAAAAAAAGGCCGCCCAACAGAAAACAAGGCTACATTCACTCAATATGAAGTCATCATACTTGACTTGGTAAAAGCTGAAGCCCGAGGGCTGAGGACGCTCAGCAAAATAACCAAAAATAAAGAGCGACAGCAAAAAAATAAAACACTTTCTTCTTTAAAAGTAAGGCTAGCCACGATGTAAAGGGAGGAAATCACAACACGCTCAAATAGGAATAACCGCATTGACAAACACTTTACTACCCACATCCTCTTTGCATAGACACCATACAAGATCTATGTTTAGATCTGTCGATAGCTGCGCAGATGTTAAATGAGGCACGGCCTTTTATTAAAAGTCTAAAAAGGAAGATAGATCTCAGCGGAGTCGAGGTCCCGCCACCAGACCGAGTGTAAGCGGTTCATATTTATCCCATAATAAATGTGGCAGCACTCACAACATGACCTTTTGGAGAGTAAAAGTAACAACCACTGCTTTTCTCTAGCATGTGCCGACACAAAAGGTGGCAGGAAATTCCAGCACACGCCCATCCTGCCCGCTATTCAGTTACCAAACACCCAAAAAAAAAAAAAAAAAAATACTTTGCTGGCACTGTACCGTAAATGTGAGAGAAGACACCGACTTCACAGCCTACAAAACAGGTTTTTTCAGTGCGTTTTTTTGCTTTTCAGTGGCGAGTCTCTGACGCAAATGCTCATTTTCTACCACTGGGGGGCTGCTAGTCTTTCCTCTCCCTGTGTTTTCGATGCCCCCCCCCTCCCCTTCCCCTCAGTGCAGTCATCCATCAGCTACAGACACAGCCGGAGATAAGCCACGGCACGGTGCAGCTGGCTGAGAAATAGACCTCCCGCCCCGCAGCAGTCATAGATCAGCCTGTGTCTCCGACGTGGAGGAACACAGCCAGACTGCGGCTGCCGCTGCTGCTTCTGATTGTTTATGTGGCACCTCCTGTTGGCCTACGCAATATTAGCACCATTTAGTTACAAGTGCAGGAGACAGCTGCCACAGCTGACGAGCCTCGTGTTGCTTTTCAGAAGCAAAAAGACGACTCTGCTTTGCACGCAATATTAAAATCCCTCGACTTATTCACGTGTCGTCGTGTTTCAATCACAACTTTCAATGTATTTTAGTAAGATTTTAGAACATAATCGAGTGACGCAGTTAGAACACTGGAAGAAATCTTAAAAGTGCAGACTACATTTGTATTCAGCTCCCCTAACTCAATTTATAGAATCAGATTTAGCTATTATTACAGCTTCAAGTCTTTTGGATTATGTCTTTACCAGCTCTGCAAATCTAGAGAAAGGATATTTGCCCAGGATTCTATGCAAAATACTTCAAGCTTGGTCATACTTCATAGAGAGCTTCTATGAACATCAATTTTCAAGACCTGCTATAAATGTTCTGCTGGATTTAGGTCTGGACTTTGACTAGGTCGCCCCTCACAGATGAATGTGCTCTGATTTAAACCATTCAACTGAGGCTCTGGCTGTAAGGTTATCATGACACTATAATTCAAAACTCAATACTGATACGAAGGAAAATGCCTGATTCCATTACTTTTTTGTGTGCGTCTCAATTTTGTGGCACTATTGGCCTTTACTGAAAGTAGGCAGACTTAGTATATAGGCCTGCCAGAGGAAGGGGCTCTTGATGGGTGAGACATGGACAGAACCCTGTCATTAGGCTGTCCATGAAGCTAATATTAAAATATATAATGCTAGCTTATATTATCTGGGATGTTTACTACATCGCTGGTTGAGATACATTAGCTCTACTGACCTTTTTACATTACATTATAGCGTTAGCTTAAAGTGTTAGCGAAGCTAGCATGTGTCATCCTGCAGCATTTTCTTTGCCGCCCTTCTACCTCATAGTGAAAGTACCTCCAAACAATGCTTTTTTGTTTGCCTTGTCAGCTAAAGAGGGTCATGTATGTTTCTTTCTGGCTGTACTCGACATGTTAGAGTTTAAAACTTCAAGCAGAAAATCATCGTTTTGGTCATGGCAGGGAGGGGAGGGGCTTAGCCTCTGTTGCCAGAAGAAGTGTGGCACATTGGGCAAATGTCAACGGGTCAGTATGTATCGATTTTGACACAAGTCACTATCTGAATGATTCATTTTTGAAATCTGTCTTGTAAATGTGAAAAAAGGTAAGAAAACGTTCAGAAAGTACTCTAAGAAGAATCGACAAGTATACTGATGTACGTATGTGGATGCTGACTTAAGCATTTAGTATTTTTTGTCTAAGATTAGGTTTTATCCTAACAGCAAGTCAGTGGTGCAATTCCACAGATCCAGATTCTTGGGCAAAACAGTGAACCATGCTCAAACCATTTTTGAGCATGGTTGTATAGAAAATCTGCTTTATGTATAGGGTGATAAATGTATACCTTTAAACAGGGTGCTTACTCTTTTTCCAAATTAAAATTCCAGACTTTTTCCAGACTTTTTTAAAACTGATATTTTTTTCCCAAGACCTTAACTTTATGTACTTGTATACTTGTGTGCCTACTGCCTACTTCATTGGTTGAGATTGTACAAACTGTTTATTAGAAATGTTAATTTTTATAGGCTAGTATTCAATGAACAAATGCATTATTCACAGTAAATTATGCTTTTACTGATGAAAACGTTTCAAAACATGAAAATCACAAGTAGTGATTGATTCCATTAGACTAATACAGTACGTGACCAGTTAGTAAAATTATAGTTTGATAGCCTACCTTCCTATTTCTCATTTCACAATGCCTTTGAGCATAATGTAAAATTCTACCACACATTTTTTTCACATACTTTATTAAGACATTCACACAAAATTCAAGACTTTTCAAGGTCTGGAAAACAGTGTTTCAAAATTCCATACTTATTAAGACTTTCAAGACTTGCGCAAGCACCCTGTTTAAAGAAACTAAGAAAAATGGTATGAACCATTCACCTTCTCACAGTGATGTTTGTGAAGCCTTAACGCTCTGATTAATCACAAAATGAACATCAGCAGGACTGGATCTGCCACTTTAAGTGAGGCCACAACTTTATTGCATGGCTCTAAACAAATGTGAAGCTGCGGCGAGCAACAAACGACCAAAACACATTTCGTTACAGGTTTAGTTTTATAGCCTAAAAAAAAGCAGAAGTTGTGTGGAGCGACACGACAACCGCCCTGTCAACCCATCGTGGTTTCATGCATTACAAGCACAAACGAGCACTCACTCAGGCAGAAGAACTGTTTGGAGGTAAAACATTACTTCCATTTTGCAACATCAGAGCAAACATGTAATGGCAATAAAGAAAAAAGAAGCCACCCGTTTGCCTTTTATTTGATGTGCTCTTTGTTCCTGATTTAAACTTGTTGGATCCTGCAGATAAAACCATCTTATGGTGAAAAGGATGAGCTCTGGGTTAACCATGGCCTCTGTCAGTGAGTAAAAACAGACGGCTGCTTCATGTCTGACCATCAGAAACAGCTTCCATCCAACCACAACACATTACATTGTCTGCTCTTTCTCTATGGGCAAGAAAAGCAGCGCTCTGGCTTTAACAGGCAACACGCAGGTTAGTCAACGCACTATAATCTGTGAGGGTTTCTATGAAAACCTGTCACGATGCCATTAGATTATACCAGAGTGTCAAAGATATTCCAATAATGTCAGAGTAATAAACTGCTGAGGGGCTGACTGTCTCAAATGTTTCTTCCCAAGCGAGAGTCCAATAAAAATGCTTCCCAATGTTGTTGCTTTCTGCAGAGCGGCTTGAAAATGACTTTTAAATGAGCCATCTCTGTGTGTGGATGAAAATTAAATACATCAACAGTGAATTCAGAGTTGAGACGGGGTTTTCTAAGCTACACTGCAGGGATGGGAAGATCACAGACGTCAGGAGGGGGGGGGGGGGGGGGGGGGGTGAAGGTGACAAGTGACCCTGCAGACAGGCTGATTCTGTCATTTCCACAGCCCCGCTGTCACTTTTATTCACATCTAAGAACAACCGGGTGGGGCGAAAAAGAGCAGGCAGAAATAATTATGCCAGTCGTGGAGGGGGATACAAGACGGGGATAGGAGCGGAGGCAGAGGCAGAGGAAAGGGTGATAAATAAATGAAGAGCAATAGGGCTTGGCTTCTGTTGGCGCGTCAAGGTTGAGGCTTCATTTACACCTGTCCTTCAAGGCCGCGGGGCTAAAAAGGCACAAGTGGAGATCGGATCACTGCGAGCCGTGTCCTCGACAGGTCGGTGTCGAGATGCTGCCTCCACAGGCAGGTGGAGCGCACACAGCCGGCCGAGCGCCTCCAGAAACAGACGCAAACTCACCCGGCTCTGAACAGAGACCAAAATACAGCGGACACACTGACAGCTCCTCAGCCACGCTTACATAATAGTGCAGAGACACGAATACATAAACAGGAATAAACAGACCAGGCGCTACATGTGTGACTCAACTTTAATACAGACAGAAATGCCGATTTACTCTAAAGTGATTGGATCTTTTAGTGGGGAAAAAAAAGCTTCCTAGCCAATTTTCACTGAGTAATTATCAAAGTGAAACAAAGTTCCCTACATTTTAAACCAGATTAAGATTAACCTCGTAAAGATTACCCCTGCATCATAATATTACTGGAACAGCTAATGAAGAAGGGTAAAAATCCTTAAAATGCATTTTTTGTAGGAACTTAATTTCAGCTAAACTATGTGAAAAACTAAAATCTGAATTTATCAGTATTTGTGACGGTAACCGTAATCCCTGCTGTTCATACAGGACAATATTTAACATTTCACAGAGACCGCCTTCTCTTTGCTGTGTTGATTTGGCCGTGAGTTTGGGATCATTATCCCACTAAAAAGACTCAATAATGATCCCTTTCAGTTTTTTAATCCAGGAGCTTTGGAAGAGAAACAGGCCCACAGCACTACAGGTTTTCCACCACACTTTAACTGAGGTCCTTCAACACATTCATCCTTTTTTTAATGCCAAACCTGATTGAAATTTTCTTTTCTTTTGTAAAAATGTCCACATCAGTCCCATTTGACCAAAGATCATGGTCGCAATCAAAGTCTTGCAGGCAATTAGCGAACTCCAGCTGTGTACACATGTGAAGACAGGACAGATAAGCCACTACTTGAATGGCTCACCTGTTTTGCCCATTTTGAAGAGGTTAAAGAGAAATGAGCTTCAATGTCTGATAATATTTCATAGAGAAAAAATAAGTTGTGAGAAGTATCTAGACCTTGAAAAAAATTCAAAAGTATAAATAAAATAAATGGTCCAGTTAAATTTATATTAAAGGAATTTTTAAGAATGCCAACAAAGTAAAAAAAAAAATAGCTGCAGCTATAATTTTTTTCTCTGCTTGGACTGGTAAAAAAACAAGCTACTGAAGTGATCATTATGTCAAAGAGTATTTATGGTAAAGTACAGCAATACAGCCTCTGACAGAGATGCTCACCTCCTGCTCTGGTTGCCTTCATGCAGCTTTTAAAGCCAGGCGTCAGCAAGGAACACATAAAGGTAAGCCCACAAAAAACAGCTGTGTTGATTTAATGTTGGTTAATTACGGTCAAACACAGGTGTGATTGCTTTAAAAAAACTCATTACCACTGTACATGAGCCACTGTGGGAGAACAAAAAGCTAAAACAGAACATTATAGAGCATCTGAACAAAACCAAAAACACCAAAAGGGAAAATGAATAAACTGCCTGAAAGACGAATAAACTTCCAGCAGAGACTGAGGCGTCTAAGATCTGCAGTCAGATCAAGCAGTGGTGTTATCTTTAAAAAGCAGTGGGTACATAAACATGGAGCCCAGTGTGTCAAAACGCATGAAAGCCAAAGCCGCAGCGCTCATTCGTTTTGACACGGAGTAATTCGGAGCTTTCATTCCCCTCCTTCCCACCCATGAAGCGCCGTTTGATCAGCCATTTTCTGACTCCAGCCCTCCGGTAGCTGCGGTGAAACTCACTTCTAAATACAAATGGAGGCCAACATCACCAGCCCCCAGTCCTTTCCCCCCCTTCCAGACTTCCATGCAAAAAGATTTATTTTGTGGGTGATAAACAGGACGCAGCTGCTCTTGAGCCGCGGAGGAGCTGGAAAAGCGACGAGTGTTTTTTGCTGATGCCGTGTGAGGCCGGGCCAAGAGCTCTGCCTTACCTCTCAACAGCTCCCTCTAAAGACAAATTCTGCTCCGACCCAAAGCAACTATTAAAGATATCTGGGCATTAAGATGAAGAGATCCGTTTTGCGTGTCAGCCCACTCTGAATTATTTAAACTGCCTAGAAAAACACAAAGAAAGCTTCACTTACCACTTCGTCCTCAGACCAGCACTTCTCTATCAGTTTAGGTACCGGCTTCTTCACCAGGCGCTGCAGAGCTTTGCCCGCGTCGTAGCTGCTCTCATGAAGCTGAAAAACAAAGACGCATACATGACTTGCACTATGCTGGTGAAGATTCTCAGTCATCCAGGTCATGGTCATTCCAAAAGAGTTAAAAAACAAAAAAAAACTAGACTTTTTTTCCCGAAGTTAAAGACGTTTTGCTTCCTTTCCAGAAAGCTTTCTCAATTCAAAATGTGGAGCTCCACTCTACTCCAGACATTTTGAATTGGGAAAGCTTTCTGAATGGGAAGCGAAACTTCTTCAAACTTCGGAAAAAAGTCCAGCTGTTTCGTTTTTTAACTATTTTGGAACAACTTACACTACAATCATATACCCGAAGCAACAAAATGCATGAAAGTAGATAAATGTATCCACATTTTGTCACATTACAATTATAAGCCTTAATGTTTCAAATAGTGCATAACTGAAGTGGAAGCTTTAGGATACACAGTGTTACATTTCTTATACTAATAATCTGAAAACGGTGGCCTGCAGTTGTATATTCGGCCCCTTTGAGTCAATATTTTGTAGAACTACGCAACATTTCTGCCAGCTTTCAACATCTAGACGGGCATTTTTGCCCTTTCTTATTTACAAATAAGGTTAAGCTCCGTCAGGCCTGATGGAGATCACCCATGATCACCAATTCTTAAATCTCTCAACAGAGACTCTTAAATGGATTTAGGTCTGGACTTTGACTAGGCTATTTTAACACATTAATAGGTTTTAAACCAGGGGTGTTCAAAGTGCAGAAATTTTGTAAGGCCCTCAACCCAATTTGTTTTTCCAGCTCAAAAAAGGCTGATGCAGTTTAAAAACTTCTTGCAGTGAAATTTCCACTGATGTGATTCATTTGAAAGGTACAGAGAAATTAAAGTCTTCTAAAAATGGAAGACAGAACACCACGTACTCTTCCTATATCAACCAGGTTCACTCAAGAGCCGACGTTGGTGCACCCATTTAGTAAACAAAGCTGAATAAAGCAAGACTTACTAAAGAAAGAGCAACCAGTTTCCCGTTTTTGAAGCCTAGAATAAACACCAAAAATCCGGAAGATAACAGATTTTTTTGGAGTTTTAAAACATTTGCAAGTTTTTTTTTCCCCTCTCTTTTACACAACGCAAATCTGGAAGATCTATAATGATTTACTGCTCCCTTTTCATGAAAATGTTGCACTTTGTTTATATTTGCACAGGTAAAAAGGAAGATTTCACAATAAAAACTTAATTTTGAATGAAAAAAGAAAACAAATCTAAATTTGTGGACCTCAGTTCCGTTCACATGGCAAAAACACCCTTTAGCAGTTGCAGGGAACAACCATTTTTACAATCAATGCCGGAAATTTACAAATTATAATATAGAGAGACCGAAAGAAAGGCAAGGAACCCTAAGGTCAGTGGATTTAATACCTAAACCTAATTTAATACCTGTGGTTTATCCCCTCCTCTGAGGGATAGCCCTAACATTGGCGGATGAGAAACCTTAAG
Organism: Fundulus heteroclitus; assembly: GCF_011125445.2. NCBI lineage: Eukaryota > Metazoa > Chordata > Actinopteri > Cyprinodontiformes > Fundulidae > Fundulus > Fundulus heteroclitus. The sequence goes on from NC_046361.1 coordinate 18,155,033, forward strand.
CTATGGTCAGTGCATTTAATACAGTTACAACAGGGCTTAATTTATGTACTTTTTACTGAAGGTGATCAGGCATATCAAAACCATAAACACTTCAGGAGCGACTTGTGGCGATTTTGTTAGACTTCCGGTGTGTACGTCCGGCACTGATTGTAAAAATGGCGGCGCCTGCAACTGCAGTGGGATACTCTTGGAAATTTTGGACATCCCTGCTTTAAACAAGGATGGAAGTTTACCATTGTTGGCCTGCTGTGCAGTTTTTTTCTTACACACAGACTCAATGTTTTGCATGTAGGCCATAAAGTTAAACTCTGGTCCCATCTGACCAAAGCATCCTTTTCACAGCTGCATTTCCTACATGGCTCGTGACAAAAATGCAAATATAGATATCTGCAGCTCCTCCAGTGTCACCAGGGGCCCTGTGACCGCTCATCCGCCTGAGCTTAGATGGACGGGCATGTCTTGGCTGGTTCGCAGCAGAGCCATACTCTTTCAATTCATTTAACAATGCTATGTAAGATGTCCAAAGTCTGGAACAATGTTTTATAACTTAACCCTACTGTTGAAGTTTCTCCCTGACCCGTCTGCTGTGTTCTTTAGTCTTCATGATGCTGCTTGTTTATTGATGTTCCCTTAAAAACCTCTGAGGTTTTCATAGAACAGCTGGATTCATACTGAAATTGCAATTGTTTGGACTCGCTTTAAGAAATATCGATGTAAAGAAGGACTGAATGCAAAATTATTTGCAAATAATTAAAGGTGTGCACCATCTTTCTGCCAGTTCACAAACATGCACTACTTTGCTTTAGTCACATAAAACCCCATAAAATACATTACAGCCTGAAGGCGTAGGGTTATAAATGTGAAAAGGGACACGAACACAGTAGATGAGCTACTTGAGCTGTAACCAAATCACATGTGAAGTTGACGCGCAAGATAAAAGAAATAAAATTCCACATCTAGGTGTGACGGGACTTGTCGGTACAAATCCTCAGCATCAGCGGAAACGCCTGCCAAGGCCTGAAAGCCAGTCTGGAGATGAACGGCGCCGTGAAAAGGGTCCGTAGCTGCGGAGCTTTAAGCACTCCGTCACATTCAATTGGGTGAAACAGGCAGCGCTGGAGCGCTCCCTCTGAGAATAAACAAGCATCGCTCATTGGAATTGCAAATAGAGAAGAAGGTCAAGAGACAATGACCTGCGCGATATGCTAATTTTCTAGTTTATAGAGTCGGCATATAAATCCCCTGTTTATGATGATTCTAATCTCTTTGTTGTGCTTGATTCCTCCGCATGCATTGTCAGTGTGACGGACAATTGTCTCATTATGCCTAATGTACTGCTCGCTTCTGAGGTTGGGTTCACAGAAAGGGAAAAAAAAAAGGGGGGGAGGGGCTTGTCTGCAGTCTCAGAGGCCTTATTATGATCCATCACCGCTCGGAAAAAACTCCAACTACACCTACACACAGATTTCACCAACTAAAATGTTGGTGTTGTGCAGCCATTCGGTTGTGCATCACCAAGTGGTCCAGCTGTTGCGTAACGACTTACAGTGTTAAGTGCGTTTAATGTAGTGTCATCTCGAGAGGCGGCTAGACAACCATCTTCTGTCGATCCTCCATCACACATCCCTGCAAAGGCAGCCATGCTCCTGCAGACACAAACCATATATGGTTTTAAAGTAAAAAATAAATAATAAAAAGCCAATAGATCAGGTTGCATGCCATAAAGAACACTTCTTTGACATCGGTGTGGGCGGATAAATGCAGAAGTCACCTGAGAGTTAATTCTTGCATCTAACAAAAACATTTCGCTTCATAATGCTAAAAAAAAAAAATCAATACAGCGACCTCGCATCAACTGAATGTTTCTGGTCAACCAGAAACTTTCAAACAATGAAGAAGAATCAGAATTAGGGCTGAATAATTAATCGCATTTTCAATATAATCGCAATTTAAAAAAAACGCAATTTCCAAATCGCAGAGGTCTGCAATTTTTGGCTATGTAACAATTAGGGAATTAGACACGTCCATTAGGTATTGGTAAAATGTTTAAAGTGGGTTTGCCTCCACATGGAGAGGAAGACAGTTGCAGCAGTGAGATAATCTAATTTTATTACTTGTATTAGAGTTTGTATAAATCATACATAGCATTATGATTTATACAGGTCAATCAGTTTATTACATAGACTTGCTTGTTGGTTGCACTTCATGTTCAACAAGGATTGATGTCCAAATCAACTAAAAGCTGTTCTCTTGAATAATATTCTGATTAATAGAAACATTAAAAGTTCTTGTTTTAAATAGTCCTTGTTTACAAACATCTTTATTTAGAGGTCATTTTTGTTGCTTGTGGTTAATGCAGAGAAAAGTCAAAATTGCAATTTTGGTTGAAATATATCGTAGTCAGAACGCAATCATTTCTGCTCAGAGTTTAGATGCTGTGGGTCTTTTAGCAACTAATCTGCACGGCGAGGAAACAAATTGATTTGTTGTTTGTATATGTTTAAAAAGACATGATAAATCAAACTGGAAAAAAATCGTATTAAATCGCAATTTTAAGAAAAAAAAAAAGTCGCAATTAGATTATATTCCAAAATCGTTCAGCCCTAATCAGAATTGAACTTGAACAAGCAAAAGATGAACACACACACGCAGCACATGAACTTTATGATGACTGATCTCAGCCCATGACGATGTACAAATCAACTCCAACATCAAAAGGTAGTATTTTATGAACTACAACCAATCACTGATTTCATGCTTTCACACATTCTAAGGCTTGTAGACATTTTTAACACATGGATTATGTAAATGCTTTCAGATCTCAGCCGTGCTATGGCAGAATGACTTGGAATGACACTTTTAATCCATTTTAAAACCCTTGCAGTTGATTTAAAAGCTTAAATACTACAGACTTGTGCATTGGAGTGGATTTCTGTTTTACTCTGGGCTCACCTTGCAGCTCTGAGGTACATAAGAAGGTCACAGTCGTTGACCCCTGGCATCCAGACCAGCTCTTCATTCTCGGTCACGGCCTGGCCACCAGGGGAGGGGAAAGGCTGCAGCTCTGGGAGCTTGGCCTAATTAGGTCCACAGGGAAGGAGAGAGACAGATGGTATCACACTACAAATAGCACGCAGGCTTGAAAAGAAAAAAAAAAAAAAAACAGAGAAATATCAGCTTACAACCCCCTGTCATCAACTTTTCACTCTGAGCCTGCATGATGACGGTGGGGACAAGTTAGAGTCACGATGATTCAACATCTCAGCACAGAAAGTCATTAATGAAAGACAATGACTCAGTCCACTGTGAACTTCTGCTGTTAACAACCAAGACGTGAGTTTCCATAAGTCCTCTAAACGAGGAAGGCATGTTAACCTGATGATGTTTCAGAGGTAGCATTTAACTCTAGCTGTTGACATAAAAGCATCCGCTTCACCGTAGGACTAACTTTTGGTCCCTGTATGCAGAGTTTTATTCTGCATAAAAGGTAAATAATGAATAGATTTAAACTCAACAGAAAGTTGTCATCAGCAGCAATGTTTCTAAATGTATCTCTGTTCTAACATTCCTTTCAAAGAAATTAGCTTAAATAAAAAAATAATTAGCTACAGGTTCCAATAATATTGGGCAACTACTGCATATCAACAAGCTCCTAATATTCTAATTGTTCTTCCAGTTTTTAATGGGACGAGTTGAGAATTTTCACGGTTGAGTAAAAGAAACACCAGTTGTCCAGGGCATATAAATGTAAAACTAAAACTATAACATTATCTGATTGCTCTGGTTTAAAAGAAAAAATAATTCTCTAGTTGCTGAAAAAGCATTTTGATCGTTATATGTATAATAATGATATCAGTGATATTAATTTATAGTTATTTTAATTTTGTTCCACTTTTGAATAAGTTTAGTATAGGCTAGCTTAATTTGGTGGCAATTTTCATAATTGCCACTGCTATAATAGTTATAATATTCTGTTTGTAGCACAGAATATTATAACTTGTCGTAACCAAAATATATCATGCTTATATCAGCTAGTGAGCTAGTTAGGCTAGCTACTCCTGGCTAGCAAGGACTCAGACACCCATCAGACATGCCACTTTTAAAATAACGAAACCTCAAACAGAAATGTGTGGCACTCTTCTAGTTTTGGCACAAATCCCGCTCAGCAAGATTTCCAAACAGCTAAAATTGGTTAAATTGTAGTTTGTCAGCTTCTTTTCAGGGCAGCTGACTGGCAGTGAGCAGAAACAGGTAGGGGTGGGGCAGCACTGCATTATTCTAGGCTCCATAGAGTCAGGACAAAAATAAACTCCAGCAACTAATTAAAAGGAGTTTAAACTGTAGCAAAGGTACAACGGAGCATTTTTGCAATTTTGAAACTGTAATTTTTAAAAATTGGCTTTACTTTGATACTAGTAACTGTGTTAACGTCAGACTGCGAGATTATTAAAACTGCTAGATAAGGTGAAATAAAGTTACAAAGCAGTATGTCTTCCTGTAATTTTAAAGGAAAAAAATAAAAATTTGCTCATGTGTTTTGTAGTTATGCATGAATTATTTTTGAAAACGTTAAATTTTTTTGAATCGTGGCTCATGCAGATTTCACATCTGCAGATTTTCTGACTTTTCCTGAATTCCCTGTCCTTTGCTGTGATTTTAAAATCTAAAATACTAAAGTTCACCATGACTTTATGGTAGCTATTTCTACTGTAGCCAGGCTTTAAAACTGGACACTGGAAAAAAAACAGAAACTAGAAAGAAGGAAGGAACAAACAGGAAGGAAGGATGGAAGAAAAAAACAAAGAGCACAATAAAGGATAGAAATTAAGAAAGATTAACGAAAAGAAAAGGAAAGAAGGAAGAACAAGAGCTAACAAGAAAGGAAGGATAGAAGGAATAGAAGTATGCCACAAAGAAGGAAGGCAAGACACAAGGAGACAAAAAAAGTACCAGCATATGAAAGAAGGAAAGTAAAGAAAGAAAATTGCAAGGAACCGAGAAAGGAAGGAAGAACTTAAAGCGGGGATGGAGGAAGGAGGAAAGGACACAAATAAGTAAACACAAAAGGAGGACAAAACTGTTAAAATCAGATAGAAAAAGGTTGGAAATAGCCCTATTCTTACACACTTTATATTTATTTTCCATACTCATCCAGAGCTGGAAAATACTGAGATTAAATTCCAAACCTTTCCAGTCTGAGTGGGAAACCCAGCAAAAATATTTCTCTTGTAAAGATACCAGAGCTGCTTGGCACTTCAATCCTTCATTTTGCCAGTTTGCACAACCTCCTAAAAAAAGGTAAAAAACTGAACAGCTTCACGTTTAGCTTGGATCTGAATCTCCCACATGAATGAAGAGTGGTCTACTCTCAGCGTGATAACCGTGCAGGCAGAGGCAGCATCTCATTTCCATGCTGATGTGTGCTGTGCGATGACTTACTTGGTGACTCGGTCCCACTCGGATTTCCCCCTGTGTGCTGTTTAGTCGCCTGAGAAAGAGACAAAACGGACGAGATTGAAACCAAATATTTATCCATTCAGATTTCATGCACAGGCGTGAAACGTGTGAATATGCCTCCAGCAGCCCAACAAAAGGTAGAAATTATAAACAACTAAAGCTAAAGGGCAAGAAGGCTAAACTAGAAGCTAATTAAGACACGAATCCATGACAAAGAGAGGTTGACGGCAAAGATGATGAAGGTGTCAAAAGTGCAATAAGTACACAGTGTTTTATTCTGAGAAGCAAATACAGATTTCAGGAGAATATTCCCTGTGCTGCCGTTCAGAGAAAATTTGCAGGCCTCATATTATGGATGCAGCAATAAAAGGGGAGGAGGGGGGGGGGGGGGGGACGTGGAGTCGCTGGCTGTGGATGTGCAGAGCGAGGAGCCTCTGGAAGCGGCTGCCGGTACAAACGCTGGTAGCCATAGAAACTGCTGTTTAATAATAGTGTTCGGATTCTCCAGCTGCAGTGGATTAAAGAAAATGACAAGATGTTCCCTTTGAAAAGCCTTTCCCCCCCCTGTGTTGCCAAGGCAACGGCTCTGATTTTCATACAAGCGAGTGCGAGGCGGCCCAGAATCTGTCAGCGTGATTTGCACCCGGAGAAGCTCACACTCCATCACGCAGACCTGGAGGAAACTCAAGAGGCCGAAAAAACCCTCTGGTTCTCCTTACAATCCTCGCATCCATGCAAACACTGTGGCGCTCAGGCTCTCCCTCTCTCTTCCTCTCTCTCCCCTTCCCAACCCGTCTTCCTCCCACACAGTTTCTGTGACAGGGCCGGGTGATTAAAGGTGTAATCTGAACTACGGCTGACAGGCGTGCTGGCACGGACCCAGGTACAAACGCAGCACAAACAGAGATTAATAAATAAAATTCGGCTGCATTAAGTGACCCTCGTCTCCACAGTGCACCGCTCCAGAGAATGTTGCAACGCTACATTTTGATAAACAAACATCTGCAGTGGTTATGAAAAGCTAATGCAGTAAAATGTCTACCTTTAAAAACAAAGGATGAATGCTGTAGATGAACTATAGTTTGTTCTAGAGGTGCACCAATCATGCAGCCGCAGATCGGTATCCTGGATCGGCTCCGATCATCGACCAAGAAAACCCTTCCTTTATTTTACTATTCATTAAAGATAAGTCAAAGAGCTCACTTTATTATTGTATAAACACCAGCATAAAGTACATACCGGTAATTTGATCTGTAGTAAAACTTATGTAAAGGGTAGCCACAAATTAGGATAAGCTGTTGTTTTTTTTCCTAACTTTATCAAAGAACCTTCAGCACATTATCTTCATGTGTGTGCTGTTGTCCTTTAAAAAAATAAATAAAAACCTGAATTGGTCATAATCATAATGGCCGTAAAAAGCCTGATTGGTGCGCCTCTCTTTATTTTCCAACATGCAGTGATGATGACAGAGAGCTGCTCCAATCAGTCCTTTTCTGCTCTATTTATTAATGTTTGTCTGTGAATGACCCTCCAAATTGTATAGTCAGAATATTGCTTTCTAATTCTCAATAATCTGTATTAGAAGTGCACTAATCTGTCCCTTTCTGGACTATACCTAATTTTGGGTTAATCTGAGGTCTGATCTGTTGATTTACTCCTTTTTTTCTAAGTACTGTAGCCCATAACAGAGAAGGCTGTGCAGCAAATTACTTGATAGGATTTCTGAATCCTACAGAAAAATGGAGAAATTACAAGATTACCCCATTTATGCATTAAACATATATCCGACATATTTATCTGTTTTTTTTTTATCAAACTTAATAAAAGTACATCAAAGGGCATGCTGCTGGTTAATACGTTTAAAGATCCAAGTTTCTAATTTTAATGGATTTAATGCATAGGATAGACATATTCTGACTTTCCCAAAGTTCAATTTGGCCAATTCTAATTTATTGGTAATTGATCAGTGCATAATTTAGTTTACCATTTTGTTAAGATACAATGCATGATAACAGTTTTTTTGGATTTATTTAAGGGAAACACCTAAAAGATTGAACTGTTTTATTCACAAACATTAAATAATACGCAAGAAATGAATGTCTGGTTGGGATTTACAGAGACGAAAAAAAGTAAAATACATAGACGCTGAACTAACATGGCTTGTGTTCTTGACAACCAATGTTGTGCAAATGCATTTCTGACATTGTGCAATAAGTCGTGTAACAGTACATTTGGCAGGAGGTTGTAAGCATGACAAATGAGGACCTATGCTCCAGGATAAAAACAGCATGTGTGAAGAAAACCATGCTTTAATGTTGCAAAATTCCTCAGAGACGAGACTGAAGACAGACTGCAGCAGCTTCCAGGAGTTTCCTGAAATATAGGGATGCGCATAATACTCGGCACAGATCCAAATTGGTCTAGTTCCCTTGTTTAGCTGGTCAACTACTGTAAAAATCTAATTTTCTCCCCTTGTTCCTTTGATGCATCAAAACTGAGAAATTGCAACATTTTGAGCCTGACAACCAAATAAACCAACAGCATAACCGTTGATACACCTTTGGGAATAAAATCTTAATTGTGTTGCATTCAAAACAAATACCTCTATCACAACTGTAACACTTTTTTGGTAGGCATTATAATCAGCAGGTCAGATCTCAAAGGAAATTTGAAATGGGTACCTACAAGTAAAAGCCTGATGGTGCAGACAGTAGGCAGACCTGAACAGTTTTAAATGTATAATGATACCAGTCTGCTGTAAGTGATTCAGATATATTTAAGAGAATTTTGCCATTATAAAATTATATATATATATATATATATATATATATATATATATATATATATATATATATATATATATATATATATATATATATATATATAGTGTGTTTATAATCTAATTTTCTGCAGCAACTAATCGTGTTTATTTACGTTTCCCCCTAATAATCCTCTAAAAGCCTGTTGCCAAGTGCAATAAACAATGTTAAACATGTCCCTTTATTCCTCACAAATTCAGCTTAAAGTCTTCATTAGCACACAATCTTGTCAAGTAATTACAGGCTTATTTCTGAAACCCAAACAACGTGACAGTCGGGGCAACTTGGTGCGTGGGGTAATCAAGGAAAACCCCGCCCACTCCATCAATTCCAGCCAATCAGAGCGCGGGACCGGTGGCACACTGACATAATTGCAGTCCGGCTAAGACAGAGCAACTGGAAGGCATTAGTATTAGTAAGCGGAGCCGGCTGAGCTTTGGCTGCACCGCGGCGACGCATTTAACGCGCCATGTCGGCGTGGCTGCAGACAGGAGCCGCAAAATGGAGCCTGTCTCACACCGTAGCAGTAGCAGGTTTATGGGCAAGCCCCGCTGCAAGCACCGCGCATTTAGCGGGGCATTATTGTGCATCCACCCCCCCTCTTCCCCCCTTACCCCACCGCCCCGTCACTGGCAGCGCAGCCCCGGGTGACGGAATGCGCTGACAGGCTGGCCGCAGCGAGCGTCCTCCTTTCTTCTCCCCGCGGCACAGACAACAGCCGCTCCGGCGCGGTGACAGCGGCGCGGGGCAGCTCGCTAACACCCCCACCCCGCTTTAAAGCAGACAGCGCCGGGGAAAATACGAGCAGCCGACGCCAGCGCCGCGGCTACACCACCGGCGCAGAGGAGAGGAGAGAAGAGGAGCGCGGACCTACCTCCGGGGGCTGAACAGGTCGTCCATTTCTGACATGGAGCCCCGAGGCTGGGTGGTGACACCGTGTGTGCGCGCGCCGGACTGAACCTTCCCCCCTCCTCTCACACCTATGCCTGGGCGCTCTAAAATGGAGAAGCACGCATTGTGCCTGCCTCGGAGAGGCGCTCACTGAGCTTGTGCTGTGACCTCAGCCTGCACGCACAGCGTCAACAGCTCCACTCGCTCCTCCGCGGGGCTCTACTGAGCATGTGCCGCGACCTCACACAGACACGGCGAGTAAACACACACGGAGCCACGCGCGGGACGCTCCTCTGCGCCGCGACACCTCGCTCTGAATACCCGAGGAGAGGGTAGGAGGAGGAGGAGGAGGAGGGGGAGCAGCCCCTGATGCCAACAACAAGGACTGCTGCCAGAGCAGCAGAAGAGATGCTCCTACAGCATCTTCACTTCTCCCATTCAGCGTCTAAAGTGTCTCCGGAGATGCTACTGCGTGAAAACGCAGATATAAAACCAGCCCGCCTCTAAAAAAACACCACCTTAACTTAGCCGCCGTGAAAACTGTGCGCCAGCGACATTTTCTAGAGTTGCGTGTAAAATAAGGTGACTTGTTCTCAAGGAGTGAAGAGAAGGACGTTTCAATTAAAGTTTACCACAGACCAATATGTCTGAAAGTGAGTTAACGAGGGGCATAGAACAAAAACTCCCTCGCGGTTAGTAATAATAATAGTAATATCATCTTTATAGTCATTGAAACATACATTACGACAAAATCTGTTCTCTGCTTTTAACCCATCACCCTTGGGGAGCAGTGGGCTGCTATGTGCAGCACCCAGGGAGCAATCTGGGGTTAAGGGTCTTGCTCAGGGACCCAGAGTGCTGGCACTGGGGATCAAACCGGGTACTTGCATCCTTCTCTGAGTGCAAGCTCACTGCTCTGACCACTAGGCCAACACTCTCCGACCCTTTTAGGTGAGGCGCTTGCTGTCTCTGTCATCGGTCTGAGGGATGTTCAGCCACACTGGTACGTCTGGGGACGCTGCCATGTTGCTGCTTCAGCGTCAATTGGTTCACAGGTGGGCTCAGATTTTCCTCTAGAAGACCAGATTTGACCCCCCCCATGTCTGAAAAGGCTAGGCTGCTGTTCAGACCTTCGTAAAGACATTTTCTCTGAGGCAAGATGCCACATACATGTCAGGCTGCACATTATATTACAAGTATTGTGCTGTGTAGACGTGATTTGTCCAGTTACAAATTACTTTTTTGATGCAAAAATGTTTCAGATCCGACTTTTTTTTAAATATATAAAATATAAGAAAAAAACATAAAATGTTCTCATAGTAAGTCGTTTCTAAAATGATGCAGCCTTTTAGCAGCATGGACAAAATCCCTTTTGTGACGTTTTGTGTTCTGCAAGTTTGGACCAGAAAAAAAAAAAAAAAAACATGAAGGAAGTTGAAGCTTATTGTGCAAACAGGATGATGTTGAGCTCCATCAGCTGTAGCTGCCTAATGTTCAGAGATGATGGACTCAGCTGCTGCTTCCCAGTCCACCTGAGACCAATCTGTCAAATTAGAACTACAGGCGCCCCATTTCAGCTGAACAGTATCTGTCCACCTGTCTCAGGTTGGTGGGCATCTCTATATTAACATTTATCAGTGATCTGAAGTAAAAATATCTTTCCTGTCTGAAATTCCCCCACTACGTCACATAGTGGAGTCTCTCTGATTGGTTGACGTCCCGCGTCCAGATGCAAATGTTCAGATTTTCCAACTTCTAGCATTGACCGCTCTAGAGGCGCTTAACACACGTCAAACCAAATTTGCAGCACAAAGCGCACAGAAAGCTTCAAAACGCACCGCAGGACCTCTCTGAGCCCCCAGAGGAGCGTCCACCATAGACTGTACATGAAAACCTGATGTACTTGATCAGGGGTGTCAAACTCATTTTTGTTTAGGGGTCGCATTCAGCTTAATCTGATCTCCAGAGGGCCACACGAGTAAACTCATTGCAAGATAAATAGAACTAATAAATGTGGACTTATTGATTTTTATATTAAGTTAATTTCACTTTTACACAATATATTATGAATAACCTCAGCGTTTTTAAGAAAAGTATGTGCAATTTCAACAATACTTTTACTCAGTTAAACATTTACTTGTGCATTATGCATAAGAACTGATCACAGTGATTATACAATGTTGAAAAACATTTATTCACCTTTTTTGGAACTTAAAAACACTGTCCTGCATGACAAAATACATCAAACAGATAAAAAATAAGAAATGATTTGAATTTTTCCACACCTGAAGCTTAATCTGCTAATTAAAACACAGCGCCCCTCGTGGACAATATAGGAACTGCATATTTTCAATTAAACGAAGTACATGTTTTTTTCAATAATTGTTTTATCATTCTATTCTTTTTATCTTGTCCACTTGTGAAAGTCAAATCTGATGAGCTCTTTGTGGCATCTTATTGCCACATTGCCAGACAGGACACTGGAATTTTTTTTTAAATAATGATAATGCATTTAGCCACAGGGCCGGACTAAATTGTTCGGCGGGCCGGATCCGGCCCGCGGGCCGTATGTTTGACACCCCTGGACTAGATGCTCAAAAGGTTTGGTCTGAACGCAGCATTACCAGTCAACAGCAACAGTGTTTATAAAAATACCATGATTTTGTAAAGAGGAGAGAAATCATTAAGTAAAAACCAAAGTAAGATTATTAAATCTTATTTATTAAATCTGCATTTCCCACAGCTTAAAATCTGACTTGGAGAATAGCTGCAAAAAACAAAGATCCAAAAAACAACACAGCCCAGGCATCAGCATTTTGTCCATCTACACCTAAGCTTTTCTTGAAGTAATGTGTCCCAATTTGCTGCGAAAACAGAGAGGACAGCAATTACAACCTGGCATAATTTAATCTAATCAATACCAAAACAATTTAGAAGCCACGGGGGTTTCCCCCAGATCATTTCCCATAATCACACTGCATTAGGCTCCCTGTTTACTGATAAGATTATCAGAGTAACGAGTATACAGCATGGTTGGAGTACCTACCCCAAAACAGTAGAAGGACGTAAACATAAAAGATACGTTTCATGCCTTAGATGTGCTGCAGGAACAGTAACAACAACAATACCGCTGGATGTGAAGAAACCATTTGTTCAAAAACATCCATTTGCTTTTCAATAAGAACCGAGGACACTGAAAATACCTTTTAGTTACATTTTATCAGCTGTGCATCTGCTGGGAGATATTCACACAGATGAAAAACCAAAGACTATGTTTCATCAACAAAGACTTGATTTCAATGGAGAAAATGAACAAAACCCACTTTTGATTAGTTCTTAAGCTCAAACATATGACATTAGATTTTTCTGCTGCTTTTCTGTGACAAGTGAGCGTAAACTGTTACTTAAAAAGTAATTTTTTTAAACTCAGAAAGAAAACATTCAGTGTAGCTTACCCTGACTCATTTAAATGCTTTTCACAGCCATTAAAAGCTACGCAGTGCCTTGCAAAAGTATTTAAAGCCCTTGAACTTTTTCCACTTTCTTCAAATCATTCCAAAAAAACTTCAAACTGGGATTAAACCAACAGGTGAGAGACCAACACAAAGCGGTGCATTAAAAAAAAACGCTCTCTACCAGCTTTACACATCTGGAGTCTTAACTTCTTGTTTATTCTTCTTTGTAAAACAGCCCAGAGTCAGTGTGTGTGGAGGGAGAGGGTCTGAACACCTTCTGAACTGGTTTAGCCCAGAGCTGTGAGTGGATCGTCCCTCCAACGAGCTTTGATCTGAACCGGGCGTGTCCAAAGTGCCGCCCGGGGGCCTTTTGTGACCCCTGTGCTGATTTTCTGAGGCCCTCCTACTCCATTTTAAGAAGCATTTGGTCCACCAGCACAGGCCACTGACGCAAATGGCAACTTTTCATTTCTAATTAAGGCAAAATTATTATAGACAGGTTAAAATCTTACAGTTGAAAATTTTAGGTAAAACACAAAGTGATCGTTTTTTTTTTTTTTTAAATAACCACACTTTTAACTTTCTCTTTAAATTCATAGTAAATAGGACCACGTCTATCCAAGGATGTTTTCTTGGAGACTTTGGTTCATTTAATTCTGATATAAATTAATTTATTAAAATTTCAAAGGTCTACTGACCCAAATCCTGTTTTAAAATTGCTAAATCATATATCTATCTATATATATCTATAGATAGATATATCTATATCTATATATCTACATCTACATCTATATATATATATATATCTATATATATATATATATATATATATCTATATATATATATATATATATATATATATCTATATCTATATATCTATATATCTATATATATATATATATATATATATATATATATATATATATATATATATATATAGATATATAGATATATATATAGATATATATATATATATATATATATATATATATAGATATATATATAGATATATATATAGATATATATATAGATATAAATAATCAAGTCAAAGTAATTTGCTAACTGGACTAGCTTTTGATAAGGCAAATGAGCAAAACCCTTTCAACTTGGGCTCTGCAATTATTTACACGTCCTTTTCTGGCTGAATTTCTGACTAATTTGTTTAAATAAAATTATTATGTTTTGTAGAGCAGTTAAAATATTTACATAATTTTTTTTAGCTATCTATTTATTCTTTGTTCATTGATTTTGTGGCTCTCGAGTACCTCTAACTTGACGATTTCGGCCCATGGGCCAAAAAGTTTGGACACTCCTGATCTAGACCATTCGGTTCCAGTTCTGTTTTTTTTTTTTTCTCTATTATAACCCATCCTGTCTTTATCAGCTTCTAGAAGTGTTTCTTCCAGGACAGCCGTGTTATTTAGCTACATGGACCTTCAAGATAACCCTTTAGAAGAAAAGCATCCCCCACAGCACGGCGCTGCCACCACCTTAGTGTCCGTTCTCACTCACAGATGAATGATTCCTATTTAGTCTTTTCTGACCAGGACACTTTCTTTCATGTTTGCTGCGCCTCCTACGCAGCTAGCCGTGAACCAGAAACGGGACTTCTTGTTGCTTTCTTCCAACACTGGGTTTCTTTTTGCCACTCTTACAACTGTTCCTCAGACTTCACAATTTTACGAGCTACTTTGTGTCGGTCTGTCACGTAAAATCTCAACAAAGAAGACAGAAGTTTGTGACCCAACATGAAAAGGTGGAAGGGGCTTAAACCAAAGTTCCTGCATCAGGAACCGTCCCTGCTCATCAGTAGAGGTAAACAGACAGCAGCAGCTCACCTGGTCTCCGGGTTGTAGCCGAGGATGTAGAAAAAGGAGTCAATCCGGGCTTTGAACTCCCGAGCAGCAAAAATGTCAGAGAAATGGGAAATGTTGCATTTCCCCCTGCAGGACAGAGGACAAACTCTTAGACAGAAACAACGACACGACAAAGCCAAGCTGGAGCAAAAGTGCAAAAACGGAACTAAAAATAAGTAAGAGTTTCTTAAAATTAGTGTATCTGTCCTTGATTTGAGCAGATTAATAAAATGATCTGCCAATGGAATAAGAGTTATGCACTTAAAATAAGAACAATTCATCTCCATCGTCTTTTTTCAAGTGCAGGATGTCTAATAATCTTATTTTAGGGGCCAAAATACTCATTCAATTGGCAGCTAATATTATTTACCTGCTCAAATCTAGGACAGAAACACAAATTTTAAGAACGTTTTACTTATTTTTAGATCTGTTTTTGCAGTGTACGTTTCTGAATACTATAAAACTGTGTAAAAGTCAAAACTGAATGCTCTCGATCAGCGGCCGATCGGTCGGTGCCGTGCTACGCAAAACAGCTTTAATTTGTCGCTGCCATCAAGTGTGACTACGTTAGATCAGTTTTTACAGTGTATCTGTGATTAAAAGCTCTTTAGATGTTTGTTTATCGAGGCGTCGGCCTCTGTGTGCTGAAGCCATAAACCTCAGCTGAGCGTGTCTGCTTCAACTGAGGTGTCGGAGACGCCACAGAGATGTAGAGAAGACTTTCAACCTGCCTGCCCCCCCCCCTCTGACCACATCTTGATACCATTTCCCGTTTCCAGCACCCCGGTGCCTGACTCCATCAAAATAACAGACTTCACACGCACATGGAGCTCGGCCGCCGAGCACAGAAACAGTATCTTCTTCCTCTCCCTGGAAAGATTAAAGGGTGCTAAGGCGAGCCGGCTTCGCAGAGCTGCGGCATTACAGCATCCCGCTGGAATTCCCTCCCGTTTATCTAAAGCCTGGAGAATAAGGCAAATCAAAGGGAGCTCTGTGTAGCAGAGGTTGCAGCTAATTTTCCCTGAAATCAGTGGTTTCTGGAAGACATGGCTTTACTGCTCACACATGCTTCTGGTTAAAGAGAAGTGGGGGGGGGGGGCGGGTGGAAGAGACGGAGGCAGGGACAAAGAGTGGTTATACGTGTTCCCGCTGACATGGAGCAGAGAGGGCGCCCTCAGCGGTGCTGCAGAGCTGCAGGCAGGTGCGTCTTTCTGGGCGTGCATTTGATGCTAAGGCACAAGGAGGCGAGTTATTGCTTACATCCTTAGGCGTCTTATTCGTTTAGCAACCCGAGTGTTAATTAAACGCGCTGCATCCGGTTGCTGCTGCAAAGGCGTTTTCTATTAAAACAGCGCTTTCTGAGCTAAGCAGCCCCTGGGCACCGTGGAGCTGACAGCAATGCAGGCGTAATGTAGCACCGTCACCAGTTTACTGCCTGGGAGATCCAGTTCTGGATATTTACGACAGACCCGTGACCCTGGAGAGGCCACGCATAAGATGCCAGTGCTCCTCTTAAAATGCACGTAGCTGTCATTTCATTTACCCCCATTTAGCCAGGGGTTTATTTAAACATTGGGTTTTGTGAAGCAAGTAGTCCTTATGCAAAAAACACCCTAGCTTTATGCTAAAAGACACTAAATGTTTAAGAGTTACAGCTCACAGGATTGTTTGATCTAATGGACAGCAGAGGGCGCCACAAAAAGAGCCAAAATTTCCTGTAACATGGAAAACTATCATGACATATCTGGGTTTCCTCTCGGATTCTTTAAAATCATAGTGGTGATGTTTTTTATTTTTTTA